>NW_006204462.1:1408032-1424612 GCF_000334495.1 Tupaia belangeri chinensis | reverse complement strand
GCACCTCTGCTCACCACTGTCACCAACGGGTGGAGAGTGCTCCCATCTCTGCAGCACTGCCGTCCCCCAGTGCCGTCCCCCCACCCGCCATTCTGCCCCCTGCTGTCCCGCTCCCCACCGTCCTCCCGTCCGTGGAACGGACAAGGATAGGGTACTGATGAGCAGCCCTGCTCACTATTTGAGGCCCTCCCACGAGAGCCGTGAGAGGTGCCACGTGTCTCAGACTAGCCACGTCACAGCCTCAGGGTGCACGCTCCCTCTTGGAGACGGCGCTGTGTGTTCACTCCTGGGGCTGACCTTGGGCCCCACCGAGCCCTGACGTGAGTGGGAGGAGCTCAGGGAGGGTGGCTAGCCCTGACGTCTGTCTCGGCTCGGTCTGTGGGTCTTAGAGGGATGGCTGGTACATAGACGTGCTCTAAGACGCCCACATTTGTCAGGAAGCCCTCAGCAGCGAGACCCGGAGTGCAGCCTCTCTGTCTCACGTGCGGTTTCTCCCATCCTCAGGCACCAGCCCATACCTGACCTTCCACTGCGTGAACCAGGGGACAGTCCTGCTGGACCTCGCCCCAGAAGACAAGGAGTACCAGTCGGTTGAGGAGGAGGTAATGCCTGCCACGCGGTGTCACTTTCTGTCCCCAGCTCACATGGTCAACCTTCCAGGAGAGGTGGGCCCGTCTCGCCTTGCCTTGCCTTGCCCTCAGGACTGCCTGTGGCTCTGTCTGCCCCGGCCGTCATGGTGGGCAGGTGCCCACCTGGTAGGACTCTGGGTGGTCCCACACCAGCTCCTGCTTCGAGGGTTTGCTTTTGTGTAGGTCCCAGGACAGAGCTGTCTGTCCTGGAGACTGTCACGTGCCCAGGCGACAGCTCCAGCAGAGAGTTGCCTGTGGCCGGCCGGCGTCTGCAGACACCGTTCTTGTGCAAGTCCTGTCTGTGTCCACATCCTGGAGCCCCTCGACCCCTGAGCCCGCCCCCGTCCCTCGCTCCCCGCCCACCCTTGTCCCTGCAAGCAGGCGGTGGCCTACACTCTGGCTAGCGGCGCAGGAGCAGGAGCCTGCACTGGGCTCACGTTCTGTTTTAGTTGGTGCTTGTGCCACTCCCGTCTCCCAGGACGGGGCCTCAGCCCACACTGAGCAGCTTGTCAGGAGAGACCTCCTTCCTCCAGTGTCTCGTGGCCTCACAGTCTCCGTGCAGTCCTTACGTTCTGATGAGTGTCATGGGTGTGGTGACCCTCGCGCTTGGGCTGTGGAGGGAGAGGGCATCATGTTGGCCAGCAGGTGGTGTGGCCAAGGCGCAGGATCACACATGACCAGCTACACGGTTCAAGTCCTCAACCCGGCAGCATGAAAACACACCAGGCACGTGTGGGTGCGGGGCCACACTCTTGAGAGGAGAACGGAGGAGGGAGTACGGCATGGCCGTCCCCCGGGTGCTTCCTACCTTCCCCCTCTCTGTGACAAATAATGTGCAGGCGCAGGATCACACATGACCAGCTACACGGTTCAAGTCCTCAACCCGGCAGCATGAAAACACACCAGGCACGTGTGGGTGCGGGGCCACACTCTTGAGAGGAGAACGGAGGAGGGAGTACGGCATGGCCGTCCCCCGGGTGCTTCCTACCTTCCCCCTCTCTGTGACAAATAATGTGCCCTCTGGCAAAGTTTAAAAAAAAAAAAAAAAAGGAATGCGCTCTGTGAGAGACTCCGTCCTGAGCGTGTGGGCAGAGGTCGGGGGGTTGCTGCATCCAGCCTTCCCTGACGCCCGGCTCCCATGGTCCACGTGGAAGAATGTGGAGACCCCAAGTTGTAGACGGCAGAGAACGCACCCCATCCCGTGGAGAGTGGAGGCTTTCAGACGCCGTCCAGCACTCGTCCCCGGGGTGGTAACTGGGTATGAGGGTCTCGTTTGGCCTGAGGACACAGCAAGGCCGCTCTGCCTCAGGGACGCGAAGTGGGAGCGAGAATGTAGGTGATTGAACCTGCGGGTCTGTCTCCTTATTGTGTTCACAGAAAAACTTCTCAAAGCTTTTACTAAACAATAAATAGAAAGTGCAGATTTTTGTTTACGTGTGTGATTTCCTCTCCAGACATACTTGTTGACCACTTAGCAGTGCAGTCCTAGTAACCGGCCAGTGCCGAGCCTTAGGCCCGCAGCGGAGCGGCGCGGTGGAAGGGCAGCCTGGAGGAACGGCTCGCATGCGGGCGTTTTCCTCATGCCAGCCGCCCTGTGTCCTGTCCATAGATGCAGAGCACCATCCGGGAGCACCGCGACGGCGGCAGTGCAGGCGGCGTCTTCAGCAGATACAACGTCATCCGCGTACGTTCGGAGATTCATGCAGCTTGCCTGACCCTACCTGGAGGAGGAGGTGGTTTTCCCAAAGGCTCACTCAGAGCTGTTGGAGATGGCCAGGCACTGTGCCCAAGGCAGAGGTCCCTGCCCTGCGGGGCGGTCCCTGCCCTCTATAGCCCCAGATAGTGGCCCTCAAAGCTGCCTGCCACACAGCGGTGGGCCTGGGTGGGCAACGGCCACTGGGCGTGGCCTCCTAGCCCGTTCTCAGGGTTGTACCGTCGCCACCAGTAACTGGGCGTGTCGCTCAACAGGCACTCGGGGTCCCATCTGATAAGCAGGGGTTGTACGAGGACACAGGTAGCCCTCGGTCTCAGTCTCGGTTCATAGTTTAGAATAGGTCATACAGGGACCAGCAGTGCACGGTGTTTACATTGCTGGGCTCCCACGAAGTCGAGCAAGGTTCGAGTCCCAGACTCGGCAGCTCGATACTCAAGCCGGGTTCGCGTTCATGCACATCCAAGATACCAAGAGGAGAGTGGAGAAGGGTTAGGACGGAGCCATCCCCCTGGGGTGGTTTCTCACTTGCTGTCTCTCTGGTGAGTGCATGCGCCCTACAGCCAAAAAACAAAAACAAAAAACTTCCACATAATAAAGAAACAGATACAGACCCCCATCTCCTAAGGCTCACCTGGGGAGGAGGCTAGAATCAGCCTTTGGTTGGTTTGACTCCTGAGGGGTGTGGAGGTCGCAGGTCTGGGACAAAGTAGCAGAGCCGTACCTGGGATTGCACCACCAAGAGCAGGGTACCAGCTGAATTTCTGACCCGAGCGCTGATTAAACACTGTCTTAAATCAGAAGTTGGGCCTTCCTACAGGAAACACAGTCTTCATTTTAAGCCATCAGCATCACTTGACTGAGAGTCCCCTCTTCGATCCTTTCAGATTCAGAAGGTGGTCAACAAGAAGCTGCGGGAGCGGTTCTGCCACCGGCAGAAGGAGGTGTCGGAGGAGAACCACAACCACCACAATGAGCGCATGCTGTTCCACGGTGAGAGCGGCCCCCACCGCCGTGCCCAGGGCCGGGCAGCTTGTGCTGTCTGAGAGACGCAGACGTAGGAGGCTAGCACCCCGGTACCCCTTCCCACCACCACCCACTCGACCCGAGGAGCCAGGCCACGGGCACTTATGCACTTGGCATGCTCAGGGTCCCCGACTCAAGTCCGGGCACCCCCAGGAGGGCCCAGGCTGGATCTCTGATGGACAGTGGTGGCTGCGTGGCTCACGGTCTGGAGGCTGGGAGGCCGCAGTGTGGCGACAGCTCCCGCACGGGCTCTCCTCCGTGCCTAGTGCAGTGACTGAGCAGGTGAGCGAGCCCAGTGCCTCGTCATTCTGTCCCCTCTCCGCACTGTCACCTGGGCAGTGATGTCTCCAACACGTGAGCCCGAGGGGCCGCCTTCACACCATGGCCAGGGCTGTGTTAAAGTGGCTCGTTGTGAGACCAGCAGATGGTGTACTGACTACATCACTGGACTCCATAGGTGACTGCAGTCCGAGTCCCGGACCCAGTGGCTTAAAACTCATGCCAGTCGCATGTGCATGGATGGCCAAGATCCTGAGAAGAAAATGGAGGAGAAGGGACTGTGGCATGGCCATAGTCTCTGGCAAGTGCACGCACCCAATAGCAAAAAATTCTTTCTAAAAGAAAAAAAGGCTTGTTTGTTTTGTTTTGAAGTAAGTGTTACTGACTATTTAATGTGGTATCCCAAGGCACGTACGATGAAAATGCTGCAACTGAGGTGGTTCTAGCCCTCAGACTGTCATGCTCACTGAAGCGCGGTCGCGCGTACACCCACATGGGTGTTGTCTGCGGGGCCACGTGGCGCACTGCTGCCTGAGAGCCCTGCCCCTCACCTGTGCTTGGAGACAGCAGGTCCCTGACGTGGCCGGGGGATGCCGCGAGGCTTACGTACGGCCAACTGTCAGGAGAGCCAGTGTTCCCCGCAGTCCTGCTCCTCAGCAGTGGCTGAGAGCCGGCGCCTGGCCTAACCTCCCGCCCTCGCCCCCCAGGCTCTCCTTTCATCAACGCCATCATCCACAAGGGCTTCGACGAGCGCCACGCGTACATCGGAGGGATGTTCGGCGCTGGGATTTATTTTGCAGAGAACTCCTCGAAAAGCAACCAGTACGTGTACGGGATCGGCGGAGGGACGGGCTGCCCTGCGCACAAGGACCGGTCATGCTACGTGTGCCACAGGTGAGCGCCGCACGGGCATAGGCAGAGCATGTGCCTCCCCGGTCTGCGCCAGCCCTCAGGCCTCTGTCCAGGCCCTGAGCCAGGCGACCCGGGGAGCTGCCCCTGCGTGGTGGGAGCGCTACAGGCCAGGAGGAGCCAGGCCCTCCCTGGACCGCCCTGTCCGCGCTCCCGCCAGAACGAGAAGATCGAGAATGGCTCCTGTGAGCCCACAGCCTGTCCTCGTCCCCAGGGGATGAGACCCAGCCCTGCCCTCGGGCTCTCAGCTCTGATGCTGCAGTGACGGTTGCTGTACACTCCCTAACAGTCTAACCTGGAAAAGAACTCAGGAACAGACAGCAACCAAACACATGTCTGCTCTGTGAGTAGGACTTTTAAACTCAGGAGTGGGTGAGGCAGTCCTGCGGCTAGAGCACGAGGCAGACAGCGCTCTTGGCCAAGGCCACCCAGGAGGCCCCTCCTGGACTCATGGTTCAGCCACGGGGCAGGCAGTGGTGCCGTCGGCGACGCTGAGGCAGAGGGTCGTGAGCTCATGGCTAGCCTGACAGCACAGGCCTGTCAGAGACAGGAGCCAGTGTTGTAGCCATGTGAGTGTCCCCGCCAAGAGAAGACCGCATAGCCTTAGAGCCCACCGTAGTCAGGCCTCTGCAGTCCTGAGTGAATGCCACTAAGCTGCAAGGGAAGCTCACTCACATGGCTGGGACAGACTTCTCAGGGCCCGTATGCAGGGCTGGCTGCTTTGGCTTCAAACCTAACTCCTGTGGGGACGCGGTGACCCTAAACGAGCAGTAGGAGTGAGCCTGTCGGGTCGGCGGAAAGCTGTGATGTCGTTGTCTATGCAGATGTGTCACAGCTGTTCTGACAACCTGACAGACGAGGACTGACAACCTCCTCGGAGTGAGGCCGTCGGTCTGCGTCCTGGCCGGTTCCTAGGGACAAAGCCTGGAGCTTTATAAAGTGTGTGGCTCGTGGCTTAGGAGTGCAGGGCCCAGGGCATGGCTCGTGGGTTAGGAGTCCCTCCCATAGCTGCATGGACTCCGGCCAGGCCGCGGCACTCAGGGATGCAAGCCAGTGTGTCTTCTCTTCCTGCCTGTCTCTGGCCCTGGTCCCTCGGTCTTGGGTACTCTTCACACGAGGCACCATGAGGCAGGCCTGCACCAGTCCCACGTGCCCTCCACCGTGTGCCGGGGGTGACCGAGCAGGGCTGGCCTTCTCCTGCCTCAGCAGCACAGGAGAGCCCTAGGCAGGAAGCAGGAAGCAGGCAGCCAGTAGCCAGGACAGGCCTTGAGAGCCACGGTCGCCCTGACAGGTGGGCCCTGACTAGACCGCCCCTCCGTTGTGAGTCCCTTCCTCTGGGATCACAGGAGGACAGTGAACCAGGCCGGCATCCCCAGGAGGCTGGCGGTATGCGGCCACAAACATCGCCTGGCAGTGCCCAGGTAGACCCGGCCCACACGTATAACTAACTTGGAGACATGCGTCTGACTGGGCATACGCAGAGGCTGCTTTTTGTCTCTGTGGCCAGACCACCCGGTGCCAGCTGCATCAGTTCCCAGGCCACAAGCTGCTGAAGTGCTTGCAGCTTGTGTCAGAGCAGGCAGAGGCCCGGCAGCGCGTGGTTCCAGCTTCCAGCCCACCGCGATTCCCATGTCGCGGTCACCCATTCTGCTCTTGGGGTGCAGGTGGCTGTGGTACGTGTGAGTGACGCGCATCTGTCCCGGTGGTACGTGTGAGTGACGTGCATCTGTCCGGTGGTACGTGTGAGTGACGCGCATCTGTTCTGTGGTACGTGTGAGTGACGCGCATCTGTCCTGGTACGACCGAGATCTCGCACACAGGGGGGGCAGGTCAGTGGCCGGTGCCACACTGACCCCAGGTTATGTGGCTCACGTTGCCGCCGTCGGGCCTCCGCAGCCTCTTGGACGTGAGGGTCTGCACCCGTGTCACGCCCAGTGCCCGCGCCCCATCTCCATAGGGTATGTGCTTCGTCCAGGGCCCACGTGGCCATCACTCACCTCGTTCAGCTCCCCCTTTGCCCGCAGTGGGAGTAACCACAGCTTCCTTCCCACTCACCACCCATGGCAGGACCTGCCTTCCCCGGTGTTCCTCCTGCTGTCAGGGCGACGGCACGCAGGTATTCTCGGTGCGCGACATCTCCCCACACCGGAACTGCCCAGACTCGGAGTGTGACTGTCGGGCCGGGTAACGTTAGGGCACATGTCCTACAGCCACCCGCCCTACTCGTAAATCCAGATGTGCTGTTTACTTCGTCCACCTTTGTGTCAAATATTTTCTTTAAACGTATGTCAGTAAACCCAACCATTACATCATTCTGAGTTAAGCGTCCTTCAAAGCATTGCTTCTCTTTTCTCTCTAGACAAATGCTTTTCTGCAGAGTGACCCTCGGAAAGTCCTTCCTGCAGTTCAGCACCATGAAAATGGCTCATGCTCCCCCCGGACACCACTCAGTCATCGGGCGACCGAGTGTGAACGGGCTAGCCTACGCCGAGTATGTCATCTACAGAGGGGAGCAGGTATGCTACCATGACAGGGCGGGGAGGCCCGTGAGCTGTGAGAAATCCCTGTCACGAAACAGCCGTCCAGAGTTGGACGGGAATTGCTCAGACGCACAGCGAAGAGTCAGCTGCGAGTTGCACGTGGGGCCAATAGTGGCAGACGGCCACACAGCACAGCATGAGCAGAGGGCAGCCTGGGCTCGCTGCTCTCAGGGCCTGCCCTGCTGAGTCGGTGCTTGCTGTAGCTGGCAGCCGAGAGCGGCCACCTGGTGCATCCCCTTGGTCCCCCCACGTCTGGCCATAGACCAGGGCACTCACGTGAGCTGCTGCACTCAGTCCTGCCGACCCCTCGAGACTCTAAACATACATGCAGGGACCAGCAGGTGGCGTAATGGCTATGTCGCCGGACTCCCATGTAGTTTACCACAGTTTGAGTCCCCGACCCAGAGGCTTAAACTCACGCCAGGCGTGTGTGCCCAAGATCCTGAGAGGAGAATTGAGGAGAAGGGATTGTGGCGTCACCATCTCCCGGGGGGATGATTTCTCACTTTCTCTCTTTCTCTCTCTGTCTTTCTGGTGAGTGCATGCGCCCTATAGCAAAAACCTCTCCCCCCAAAAAAGAAAATACACATATGTATGAATGTACATGTGTGTATATATACACATACACACATACATACACATATGGGAGTGACACAGAGAGACGTACACAACTGGTCCTGGCTTACGATGGTTGGCAAACCCATTTTTTTACCTTTTCGATGGGTTTATTTTGAAGCATTAGACGTGTTTCGACTTAGATATTTTTGACTTGCATGAGGTTCTGGCATGTGACCCCACGCTAAGCTGAGGACCATCTGTGGTCGTGGAAAACTCCAGAGCCAACCCTGGCTCAGCGAAGGCAGCTGGACCCCGTGTGGCCGGCACGGTCAGCCCAGCCTGGTGGGTCGTACAGCACTCCGTGCCCTGAATTGCCCTCTGGCAAATCACAAAAGGAAGAAGAAAAAGAAGAACGCTTTCTGTAGTTCCCAACTGAGGGTTAGTGATCTGAACGCTACGTGTCTACCTGTCTGGAAACAAAAACTAGTGTTTCTGAAGATGTTTGACTTTCAAGGGAATTCCACGACTACAGTGAAGAAGGGGAAAGACAAAGAGGGACATAACTAGTGACAGGACACCCACCAAGACAGTCCTGTGCGGTGGGATGGGGTGCAGTCAGGACCTGCCATCCCGACGGCCAGCAGTGAGACTCCGAGGCCTGTGGGTGATGGAGCAGGTGGTGGACGGTGGGGCTGCGGGGCTCAGGGCAGATGAAGGGGTGTGCTGGTGGGGGGTCAGCCACCATCAGGGGTGGCCTGAAACGTGTTGGTGTGAACTGCGGGTCCTGATAGACGTGTGTGCACCTGTGTGGAGAAGGGAAGTCACGGTCCCCGCTATTCCCATTCTCTCTCGGCGTGGTCCTGGCCCCAGGAGTGCAGGTTTTCTGGTCACTTCCACAGCAGGTACCAGCTGGGCACCCTCTGGCTCAGCTCAGATCCGACGCTGCCCCGAGGGCACGCTGCACCCTGCAGTGTAGGGCTGGACCTCTAGACTGCCTCCCAGCGGTACTGTGGCAGCCATGTGGTTTACCCTCTCCTCTCCGGGTGACTGGCTCATTCAGCCGTCCTGCGGTGGGGCTCCCTGCTGTGCCGGGGCTCTCAGGGCCAGGGCAGTACTTCTACTGGGTGGTGCCCAGGCGGGGCAGAGGGCCCGTCCTTCTCAGCTCAACCGGGGCCGCCGTGTGCTGCTTTCTGAGCCCAGTCCTTCTGTGTTTCCATGAGGCTTCTTGATGTCGGGTGGTCACTGCACTGCCACCTGCCCTCAGCCTCCCAGAGCTGGCTGGGGGGACACATCCCATGCCTTGGTCTCACTGGTGACCAGCCCAAGCCTGAGGCCGTCTAGGAGCCCTCTGAAGTCTCAGAGAGCTCTGCAACAAACACTCCTGTTTATTTGGAAGCTGGAGAAAAGTCAGCCATAAATTTCCTTCTCACCCACGGTGAGAGAGAGAGAGTGAGCGTGTGAGTAAGTCCAGGACACGGAGAGGATGGGCCAGGGTCCTGGTCTCACCCGTCCCACCCAGAGGAGCAGCTAATCCCAGGACTGGAGCAGGGCAGGTGGAGGGGCCCTCAGAAGGGTGTGGCCCAGCTGGGATGGCTCCATCGGGCACGAGGTGAGCTCAGGTACAGAGGCAGTGCCCCGGGAGGGGCAGGCTCACTCCCGCCCAGAAGCCACAGTGAGGTGGAAAGCTGCCATGCGGCCGTTCTCCAGGTAGAATGGCAAGTGTAGAAAAACAGTGACTGTGTGTTGAAGAAAAGTTACAAGAACGAAGAGACAGAATAGTGAGGTGCCCACAGCGGGGGAGGCCACAGCACTTCGGAGCTGACATTCTCTGCTCTTCCTCTCCAGGCCTACCCAGAGTACCTCATCACCTACCAGATCATGAAGCCGGAAGCCCCTTCACAGCCTGCAGCAGCCGCAGAGCAGAAGACCTAGTGACTGCTGGGGTGGCCTGGGCAGACTGGCCTGGGCCTGGACTGTGGGCCGTTGCCAGTGGGACCCATGCCCGTCGCTCCCCGGCCGGCAGCTGGGCAGGAGCTGCCAGTCTGTAGGCCACGACAGGGCAGTGAGAGGCCCCGTAGGGTGGCACAGGCTCTGCGGCTGCTGCTCCCCAAGAAGCGTCTTGGCGGCCTTCCCACCGGCTCGGCTTGTTTTCTCGCCGTTGTCCCTCAAGCACGGTCGCTTGCCCTTGACTTGGAGATAAGAAGGGAGACCTAGCCAGCACCGTCCCAATGTCCACACGCGCGGCGCCTCACCCAGCTGTGCAAGCACTCGCGTGCAGGTCCTCTGCCCTCAGCTCCTCCCATGCGTGCGTCGCTGGTGCTTTCTCTGTTGCTTTGGAAACGAGCCAGAGCCCCTCATGGGGGCCCTGTGTGACGTCACTGCGTGGCCATGAGCGGTGCGGCCCAGGCTTCCCACCTTCCACTCTGACTCTCACTCACTACTCTGTACCGAGTCTTTCCTATCATGTCTTCCCACTGAGGCCTGGGCTGCTATCAGGAAACTTACAGGGATCTGCCCATGGGGCCTGTGTTCCTGCCTTGGGCAGAGCTGGCCCAGGATGAGGTAAGGAAGAGGGGAAGATGCGAACACATACCCCTGACCTCACACCCTTGAGTGCTGTAAGTTCATACAAATGACTGTAAATTAACAAAGAGCACCTAAGGAGATACAACGTGGGCCCCTGGAGAATAGACACAAATTTTTGGCTCTCAGATAATCACAGTCAATATTTTTATTTTTGTTGTGGACTGGGCCCTGTTGTAAGACTTTTCTTTTTTTCTTTCTTTCTTTCTTTTTTTTAAAAGAGATTTTTACACCTGTGCTTGCCAGAGAGATAGAAAGAGACAGAGAAACAAAAAGCAGAAATCACACCCCATGGGGATGACCACTCTACAATCCCTTCTCCTCCATTCTCCTCTTGGGATTTTGAGCATGCATGCACGCATGCCCGGTGTGTTTTAAGCCATGTGTCTGGGACTTAAACCGTGGTTGACTACATGTGAGTCCAGCAATGTAACCATTAAACCTTCTGCTGCTGGTTTCCTTCAGAATGATGAGAAAATAAATGTCTATTGTTTAAGCCCCTCAGTCTGTGGTATTTTATTGTGGCAGTCTGAGCTGACTAATAAAAGTATCTTGAAATCTTTTTGAAGCACTAAGACCAACATGTAGCAAGCAGGACTCCCACGTAGTCAACCACGGTTTGCGTCCCAGACCAGGTGGCTTAAAAACTCATGCTGGGCGCGTGTGCGTGCGTGCGTGCCCAAGATCCCAAGAGGAGAATGGAGCAGGAATTAAAATGGAAGGGCAAAGGGTCATGCTTCCGTTTCCTGTTATGAGCTGGCCTGTTGCACAGGACAAGGCACAGATGTCACCCTGCCTGAGGAGCTCCCTGGCAGAGGCCTCAGGTCAGTGCCGAGCGTAGGAGGGGTCCATGGCCGTGCCCACATCAGCGCTGTGCTGTGCGTCCTTGAGGAGCACCAGCCACATCTGCCATGGCCGGAGGGGTCCACGCTCGGCCCACTCCACTCCGGACTGCCCCCCAAAGTTAGATGCCTTATTTCCAAAGTCAGTGCAGTTACTGCGTTTCATTCAAGTCCAGAAATCTCACTTTGTTGTTGCTTTGGTTTAGAAAACTAGGGTTCAAATCCCGTTTATTAGATAAATTTACAGAAATGCAAACACTGTTGCCTACTCCATATTTGGAGGTTATTTTGAGTGGCTTGCTTCAGATAGTTTATAAAGACCCCTGCACCAAATTTATGAACCGTTGATTGTTCAAACTTCTAAAACACCTTGACAAGGAGAACAAAATTGAAACCAAAGCCATCATAGTCGTTTTTCAATGGAAGCAGTAGAGAAATAGCACACTGTTTTCCTCGTGGGGCCTCAGCTCGTTTCTGTCACCGTTTGCCCCGTGCACAATGACATGTGACACAGATGGCCTGCTCTCCGCCCTGCCTAGACGCCGAGGGAGCACGACCCCTGACCTGGCACGCCGTGTGCCTGCTCAGCTGACGCAGGCCTGAGCAATGTGCGAGGAGAGGAGGGTGGCGACAGGCACTCGGCCTCTCAACCTGAAGCCCTGAGAACTCGCCCGGACTTGTGAAATGCAGGCTGACAAGACTGGCCACCTCTGATCTGAAGTGAAATAAAGTAACTACCCACAAAACCCTGGGGTAGGCTCTCGGCATACGTGTCCTGCTTCCCTCTGGCTCGAGCGCGGTGCTAGAACTAGGTGTCCTGGCTCGTTGGGACTTCGTAGCTGCGTCCTGCGTGGACCCTGAAACGGCTAAGCCGAGAATCAGCCTCAGTTGCACGTCTGGCGTTTGTGCGGTCTGAGCTGGGCCTTCGTGTCTTGGCTACTTGTTTAATAGCGCTAGGATTCCACGTGCAGCTCCAAGAGCAGGCCTCCTCTCCTTCAATTCTCCTCGGGAGGGACGCAACAGGGAAGGGTTGCCATCATGCAGTCAGGAGCTCGGAAGTGTGCACCGCCTGCCCCTGCTCAGCTGTGGTGCTGGGTACGTAGACGAGCTGGCCTGGGAGAGAGGTGGGGCGCTTCATCAAGAGGAGACACGCCGACGTGGCCGTGGGAGCCAGATGACGATGTGCCGGTCTTAAACCTGGGCTCTCCACTGAGACATGCCCTGTGCCTCTCTCGGGGTATGAGTGCGCTGCTCCTGCCTGCGGGAGTGGGCTGATGGGCGTCTCGGGAGCCGCGTGCATCTTTCCAGACCAGCATTTCCATCAAGAGTGGTGCAGAGAATCGGCGTATGAGCAGGGCACTACGTTAGGCGGAAGTGAGTTCAGTTTCCTAGACGTGCTCCATAAAGAAACGCTGCAGTCTGGCCTCCCTGCAGTGGCTGCTGTTTTCCAAACTGTGGAAGAGGCTACCAGGACGGCTGCACCGGCTTTGTCGGAGCTCGAAGCTCTGAAGTAAGAGGCTCCTTCAGGCTGATGGAGCTGGTGTACCTGGCATGGCCCACTGCACACCTCAGGCAGCCAGCAGCTGTGTCCTGGTGAGACAGGCCCTGTGCTAGGCCTCCCCTCTGCGGGCCGCCAGACAGGAGTGAGACAGCTCTGCCGCTACCTCTGACCCCACTCGCCCCTCCTTGGTCCTAGATCTTAGAAGAGGAGGCAGAGCCCCTGTCGCCTGTCACATGGGGAGGGGGCGTACCCTGTGCTCTGACCGTGGCTCCCTGGTGAATAGCTGAGTGCGGCAGCCAGGCTGTAATTCTGAGCAGAGGATAGTGCAGCCAGGGTTCTCCGCACTGTCTACTGGGGCTTGGCGTTTCTAGCTTCTGAGCCCCTAAGTGAGCATCAGGGTGCATTTGAGAAATGGTATCCTTTGCCCCCTGGAGCTCGACGGCAGGGACTGGACTTGCTTCCCTTCGCTCCAGAAAGAGCAGAGTGTGCAGTCCACAGAGACGCCGGCCCTCGGGTTGGCTGGGTGTCCACCCCATGGCAGCTGTCACACGAAGGCACTCAAGGGTGGCCTGGGGATGGCGTCAGTACAGGCGTGTGGGTCAGTTCCCCTAGCACCCGGGGCTGTGGGGCATGCGCCCTCTTTGTTAAACCCAGGCGCCGTCTAGCCCTCGTGAGTGGTCTTGCCTGCAGAAACGTGCTTCCAGGGTCTTCCCAGCGTCCCTGTGCCCCCATCCTGTCACCTTGCAGAGAGCAGAGAAGCTACTCAGCGGGTGCCCCACACCACGTGAGGACCAGGCTCCAAGCGTCAGAATGTGGAAGCCATGTTGAGTTTGCTGTCGACTGAGGGACGGGACGGACCACGGTGGTGGGGCACGGGCTGGACGCGCAGCAGTGAGGAGGGGCCCTGAAGACGGCCACTCCAGGTGCCACCTCACTGCAGTGTCACCTGCAGTTGACAGGCGGCCTGGCATGTCTGCAGAGCCCACTGGCTGTGGCAGGAAGGTCATCACCTCCCAGGTCCTGACAGAAAGCCGGCCCTGCCTTGGCGTGTGAAGAGGTGGGGGCAAGGTGTGGCGCTGCGCCAAGTTTCCTGCCCGCCAGCTCACGGGCTGCAGACAGGCCCATCCGCTCCAGTTTCCCCGGGACAGGCTCCTCGGCTGCCAGGGCCTTTTGCGTGGAGAAGCCTATCAGGTTGTGTTGTGAAGATGGAGCAGTAGTGGCGATGCCGTGGAGGAACTGCTGTGCACGCAGTTTCAGCTTTTAAAACTCAAACTATGGCCGTTTGACAGTGGAGCTGAGAAAGCTAAAGATCTCGGGTACTCCCTTAGGCCTGGAGTGTCGTGTGTCACGGGTCTCAGCCACCCATGAGCTCGCCTCTGCGATGGGCAGCCGGGGTCCGGCGGTCCTGCGCTCTCCCCCACTTCACGCCTTCCTCCATTCTCGCCCCTCGCCACCTCGGAGGTTCTTCTCAGTGTCCGGATTCAGGCTGTCAGTTTTCCTGTCTACCTGTCGGTGCAGCTGGCCTGGAAAGCACAACGCTGGTTCTCAGCCGTGGCAGAGAAAAGCCCCTCGGCCCTCGTGGCGCTGCCGCTCCCCTCTCAGAGTTCAGGACGGAACACGGGAAAACGCACCAGCATCAGGAAGACCAGGGCCACCGAGGCGAACGGCCGAGACCTAGAAACGGCCTTGGCGCGACGGCCGCGTCCCTTCCCACTCTGGCGCGCCCGGCTCACCTCGTCTCCATAGTAGTGTGTCTGTCTGTGGTACCCACAGACTGAGAAGGGACACCATTCCCACGCCAGCGTTGAGGGTGTCGCTGCCCCTCGTGTGGTGCTGGTTCTCTGGGGGTGTCTCTGTGACCCACCAGTGCAGGGCTGCAGCCCCCACGCCTTCGTCTGTCTGTCTTTTGCATTTGGCCGTTTGTAGGATCGTCAGAGGCTAGCAAGGTGCCCTACTAGATGAGAGTCCAGTCTAACGGGCAGGACCCACACAGCGTTCGGCATGTGTCCGCAGTGTCCGTCTGTCTAAAACCCAGACTCACCTGAGCACCTTGGTTTTAGCTTTGCTTTCCAAGCCCTGGCCATCCACCAGCCTGGCCCCAAAAGTCACTCAGCACATCAGTTCCTGTCCTCACCGTCACCTGGAGCGAGGACCTTTCCCCTCACTTTCTAAAGGGGGCGCCAGGAGCTGAGCCTGCCCGCCGGGGCTGTCCCACCACGTCTGCAACCGTGTCTCCCTGTACCTGAGCTTTGGCCTGGCGTCTGGCTCCCAGAGCTTGTAGCTGATGGACACTTAATAAAAGCATTGCTGAGGACGCCATGCGTGTGGACAGCAGTGGGCTCGGGTCTGGTCTCGGCCTCTCTGCTCCCTGCAGCCTGACGGGACGTAACGCAATTGCCCACAGTCAAACTGGTGCCCGCGGGCCCCCTCTCCCCCTCTCCCCCTCCCTGGGATGTCGGCCTCTGGGCCCATGGGGGTCCCTGAAGGGCAGCAGGAGGGTTGTCTCTGAGCCGGTGGGTGGTGGCTTTGGGTCCTGGCTCCTACCTGCAGCCAGGAGGGCACCTGAAGGCCCCACGCTGCCTGCAGCCTGGGGCGCTGTCCACCCCTCCCTGCAGGGGCGGGGACCCCCTGGCAGTGGACCCAGACAGCGCCGAATGCCGGGACTGCAGGCTCCACTGCTGGCCCTCGCCCTTCTCCATGCCAGAGAGCCATGGGACCCAAACGCAGAGCTAGGGCTTAACCTATAGCTCCTCAGCAGGGCACGAGGTCACGAGGAGGTTCTGTGCTGGGGACGGGCCACCTGCACCGGTCACGGGAAGGGTAGCCTGATTGCCGTGCGTGATTGCAAAGTTTCCTGTGTCAAAATAAACTTGTACTTTGGTTCTATTTTCCACAAGTGTCCCGGAGCCCCTCACACGAGCGTCTCAGGTGGGTGCAAGAACGAGCAGAGCTGGCAGGCCCCGCCGTGTCCGAGGGGATTGCAGGCCTGGCAGGCCCGGCTGCCCTGGCTCCATGCTGGGACAGCTCCATGCTGCCCTGGCTCCGTCTGGACTGCTGAGAAGAGCGGACACAGGTGGACACGGGCGTGGGACCCCCGCCCTGGGCTGAGCGGACACAGGTGAACACGGGCGTGGGACCCCCAACCTGGGCTGAGCGGACACAGGTGAACACGGAGGTGGGACCCCCAACCTGGCCTGAACGGACACAGGTACAGACCTGGGACCCACTTCTCTGTCCAAACCAGTGCAGTGGGGATGGGCAGGTCCTGCTGGGTCTAGACCTGTCTCTAAAGGGCGGTACTTCCTGCAGCCCTGTCTCTGCAGTGGAGATGGGTGAGCGCAGGGCCTGCGTCTCGGGCAGCTGGTCACAGCTGTGGATCATGTCCTCATTGAGGCTTTGGTCGCCGTGACCCCATGTCTCAGGTGGGAGGCAGCGCTCAGGGCTTCGTCTCTAGCTTGCTTTTCCTCCTTCTCTTATAACCCCAAATTGGCCCGATGGGCCTCCAAGCCAAAGGGGTGTCTGACAGTGCACTGGAGCACTGAGAGGCAGACTCGATTCCTGTTCCCGTTAACCTGAGACCCTGCCAGGGTTCCTGGTGGGCACCTGCTCTAAAGATCCGGACGCAGAAAAGCAGCAGTGGCCCCATCGTGGTGGCATGGGCCGTGGGCATGCGCTGACGCCCTGGGAGCCATGCAGGAGGCCCAAGTCTGCACCTGTCTCCTAGAGCATGCCAGCTGCTCTCCAGTGGGTGCAGACCTGGGCGGGTTTTGGAGAAGGAAGTCCCAGTCGAGGGTGCACCTCTGTCTCACTCTGGAAATCACTTCTTTTTTTTTTTTTTTATTTTTTTTTTTTTTGGAGAGATTTTCACTATAGGGTGTGTGCGTTCGCCAGACAGAGACAGACAAAGAGACAGAAAGTGAGAAATCACCCCCCAGGGGGGATGGTCACACCACAATCCCTTCTCCATTCTCCTCTCGGGATCTTGGGCACGCATGCACACGC
>NW_006204462.1:1391622-1407098 GCF_000334495.1 Tupaia belangeri chinensis | reverse complement strand
TAAGGCCCCCGGGTCCGGGACGCAAACCGCGTCGACTACGTGGGAGTTCAGCGACATAGCCATTACGCTAACTGCTGGTTCCCTGGAAATCACTTCTTTAAAAAGCACAAGTGAGAGGGGTAGCCTGTGTGACTGCTGTGACCCTGCCTGTCCTGCCTCACGTGAGGGAGACCTGGCCCGGGTTCCAGTGGGCGGCCACAGGAGGTGGAGACAATGCCCAGCTCCAGCCCCTTCCCTGCGGTGGACACCCCACTTCCCCAGGGATCTACCTCCCTGCCTTGCCAAACACTGAATGAATCCTGCTGAGTGACAGGAGGCCTGGGAGGGAGGGGAGCTGGGCCCGCTGCTGCCAGCCTAGGCACCAGGGCACTGAGGCCCAAGGCCAGCCAGGGGACAGCAGCATCGGGTCCAGCGGAAACACTGCGGAGCCACCAGAGCCTCTGCAGCACAGCCGGCAGGTCTGACGTGGGGTGCATCAGGCCTGCACCCCGTCTCCAGCCAGACCTCCCTCCAGGGCAGTGCCCCACAGAGCCAGGGAGCAGCCACCGCAAGGCCCCTTCCAGCCAAGCCAGGGCTGCTTCCTGTCTGGGCATCAGCACAGGACACTGCCAACAGCAGCGGCACTCTGGTTCGCGTCCTCAGCCCGGCAGCTTGAAAACCACACCAGGGCACGTGCATGTGCGCCTGAAATCCCGAGAAGAGACTAGAGAAGGGAATGCAGCATGACCGTCCCCGTGGAGGGTGACTTCTCACTCTTCCTCTCTGCCCATCTTCAATGACCAGGGCCAGGGCAGTCCAAGGCTTCTGAGGATGTGAGGAAGGGCCTTCCAGGGAGACGTGCTCTGCTGAAGGCCGTAGCTGCGGCGTCAAAGCCATCCTATGAATGTGGCTGGGTTCCCGTGGGAGGCGGCGCCCACTGGTGCGGTGAGCCGACCTGGGCTCCTGGGTCCCTGGACACCACTGTCCTGCAAAGGGGCACGGGCAGGAAACGCGGGCTGCAGAGGCAAGCTCACTGGGAGGACCAGACGCTGCGGGCAAGGACCTTAGCACAAGGCTCCTGGCGGGAGTCGGGACGCAGCCGGCGAGGACAGCTTCTGAGGACGTCCCCGCAGTCGGCCTCTTCCTTGACTTGAGTCACGTGCTCACGCGTGCCCTCCGTTCTCGTCTGTATCTGAAATTAACTGCTAAAGTCAGTTGGCCTTTGTGTGCATTTCAGGCCTGGTGTTCTGTGGTGCCCACTCACCAGGCCTGAGGACGCCAATACCGCTTCCTGTAAAAGCTGGAGACGGACGACAGTCCACGTGGCAGAAGGGAGCGGAGGAGCCGGGGACTTATTCTCGGTAGGGTGCCACTCCGAGTCACACAGGGACGAGCAGTGCCAGGTGGTGAGGGGTGACGGTCGCCACGGTGGCCCTGCGTGCAGGCATCCCTCCGTCATCGGGGCAGGTGGGCAGTGCCGGCTCACGGCAGGCATTGTGGGCAGCTGGACCGCAAGGCGTGAAGCGGTGGCCACCCATGAGCGCTCGGTCTGCAGTACCTAGCCCCGAGGACATGGCCATGTACCGATCTCTGTCCAGAGACGGGAGGGCATGTGGGGCCGCCTGAGCTTGGCCGTTCCATTTCTTCACAAAACCCAAGAGAACTACCTGGGCCAGAGGGCGATCCTCACAGGAGGGAAGAGCCTGCGGGCCTGTCCCAGATGGCTGACCGCCCGAGGCTGGGGAGGCCGCCTGGCAGCAGCTTCAGCACCCTCCTAAACCTTCTGGACCTTTCCCTGCAGAAGGTGAATAAACCTTTTCTAACCACTAACACCCAGAACCTACCAGAGCGGACGTTTGCCCCCACGGGTCCAGACGGCAGGGACGTAAATACTGGCGCTGTTCTGCTCTTCCCCGTGTCAGAAACCGTGCACGCTGAAACGCTGCTGTGTGAACTGGGCCGGGGTGATGGTGACAGATCATGGGGACGCCTCGCCAGTGAGGTGCGGGTGCAAGAGAGGTGGCCCCATCTGGAAGACGAGCAGGCCTTGCAGCCTCTCCTGGGGCCCACAACGGGTCGCTCCCCCGGAATCGGAGTCAGGTCCCAGTCTTGCCAACCCCCCAGTGCCGGGGACCAGCCTCGGTGTGGGTGGGTTATCTCGACGGAGGCAGCGAAGGTGAATAGAAGACAGAGGCCTCGATGCTTTCTCATGCACGTCCTATGCCGGACACCCCTCAAAGATCGCTCTCTGAGGAGTGACAATTGCTAGGAATCATCGTGCCTTTTTATTGAAAATGTGATACATGCAAGTAAATGGGTGAGGGGCAGTAAAAGATTTACTCTAAGGAACAGGGTATACAAAGCATGGAAGCAATAATTATAAAACATGCTGTTTGTCTTGTTAGCTCAGGTAAAGTCAATCACAGTTCTCAGGATGAGGAAGTCCATTTGTCTGCTGTATCTTCTTCTTGGATCTTGATTACTGGGAAGAGTCTTTTGAAGAGGGGGCTTGCAGGATGTTTGACAACTTCAGTCCCGGGCCAGGGCGATAACGTTGCTGGTTACAATGACCTAGATGGAAATCTTGTCTTGCTAAGTAAAGACACAGTTAATATATGGACTATCTATACATTACAACAATAGAGGGTGAGTCTATGATCTTATATGGGAAAGGAAGATGATCTTGTAGCTCCGGAGACAACACAGGATGTTTTATTAGCAGTTTTTCATAGTCAACAGCACATAGATGAGAAACTCTTTGTAGTTGAAAGCTACCTGTTGCTTTAGATAAGAACTCCCAGCTAAAATGGTTAATCTTTCTGTGGAGCCCTCAGCTTTGTTTATTCTGTTGTCCCATCCAGGCTTTTTCCTCTAATAAATCTGTGGGTTCCTGCATTTTGTTTGTTGAGTCTTGTCAATTAGTGAGTTCTTTTGTTTTATCTCTGAGTCTCTGTTATGTGGTGAATGTGCTGACTTTGCTAGTGTGAGTTAACTTTGGCCTGTAGCTTTAACAAGGGGTATGTAAGTAAAACTAACCTTAAACTAACTTAGTCTACATATGCTTCTAATGCTAATTTAGTTTATACTAACTTAATCTATATGTTAATTTCGGCTTAAAAACAGGCTGGTGGGGGAGTCTTAAACTTTTTGTCAGTATTAGGGAACCACATTCCTACAAGATCACTAATTGGCTTTATGGTAATGGTTGGTATATCTTACTCTTGCGAGATACCGTAATAACAGTAAAACTCACGGCAGAGAAATGAACTATAGGCCAGTGAAACGACACAAGGAGAGTTAGTAAACCGCTGGCCTGGTCTTGCCGTTTCTTCCCAGCCTCTTGACCAGCTTGTGTTGTCTGCATGGCCCCGTCACCCCAGGCCAGGTGGTGCACAGCACTGGGGTGGGCCAGGCCGGCCTCAGTCTGCTCTGCACATTGAGGGTGAGGCCCACATGCTGACTGCGGTTCAAACCCTGGCCCCTGCAGCTGGAAAACATGCAGAGCACACGCATGTGTGCGCCAAGTTCCAAGAGGCTAGAGAGACAGACCTACTGCAGCACTCCCACATGCAGGGCAGTGATTCTCCGTCCAAGAGGCATTGCCTACTTCATGCAGTGGGACATCACTGCCCTCTAGTGACAGGAAAGACTGCCAGCGCTCGGAGACCACACGGCGGCAGAGAGAGAAACGTGGCCCTGCCCTGCAAGCTCCCAGGCTGGACTCTGGCCACTGTCGACTACGTGGGAGTCCAGCAACATCGTCCTTACGCCATCTGCCGGCCCCTAAGTTATCTTAATTTAACCAATTTCACCCCAGTGACCCTTTTCCCAAACAAGACCACATGCCAAGACCCAGGGCTTTTTTTTGAGAGAAGTTTTTGCTATAGGGCATGTGCGCTCACTCACCAGAAAGACAGAGACAGAGAGAAAGAAAGCCAGAAATCACCCCCCCCAGGGGGGATGGCCACACCCAGTCCCTTCTCCTCCATTCTCCTCTCAGGATCTTGGGCACACCCGCACACGCGCCCAGCATGAGTTTAAGTCACTGGGTCCGGGACTCAAACCGTGGTCGACTATGGGAGTCCAGCGACATAGCCATTACACCAACTGCTGGTCCCGTGAATCACTTTGAAAACATGCTGCAGATGCTTTGCACCTGAGCAGCCACTGCCAGCAGGGAGCAGGGCCTGGGCACCAGCACCTTTCACTTGGGAAAAGTAAAACAAGCACACCAATGCCTGTGGAGCGAAGAGAAAGAGAAAGATTTGCGTGTTTATTTCTGAAACAGACTGCAACAGTAACATGTGAGATCCCACGGACAGCTGCAAGCTTTTGTTACTAAAAGGAAAAAAGTTGGAGCATCTGAACTTCCCCCTCAGCCCTCAGGCAGTCTCTCCAGTCCCTTGACCGCCTTCCAGAGGGCGCTCCCTGCCTCCCTGCAAGCCACACCACCCACACCAGCCCAGAGCTGGCTGGAGCATCGGGACAGCACAGGGCATCACGTCTCCGGGTCCCTCAGCTACAAGCACCCAGGCTCATGGCCGCACCCCCTTCTTGGCTTCCTGTGCCTCGCAGGATTCGGGATTACGGAATCCCGGCATGCATGCCCTTTCCAGCCGGCCACGTGCGTCTGCTTGCCCCACTGCACGCCACACGGCAGCTGTCAGTCACCTGTCCAGTCTCAGCCTCAGAAAACAGACTGCAAAGTCACTTGGGACCAAACACCCTAGCTTTGAGGCCCTGCCTCACTGTTAGCAGGTAGCACTGTCTACAGCCAGGACGAGAAAGCGGGTTTCGCCTCACCTCTACCGCCTCCTGGTACCGCCATACCCTACAAAGAAAATGCAAAGTTTCCATCAGTGTCTTAAATGTACAGAGCTACTTACCAAATCCAGCAGCTCTACCTTTACCGGCAACCAGTGAGGACGAGTGCTAGCGAGGGGCTAAGACCGGGCCGATCACCACGCCTGCTAACCCCCACGCCTGCTAACCCCCACGCCAGCTAACCTCACGCCTGCTAACCCCCACGCCTGCTAACCCCCACGCCTGCTAACCCCCACGCCAGCTAACCCCCACGCCTGCTAACCCCCACGCCTGCTAACCCCCACGCCAGCTAACCCCCACGCCTGCTAACCCCCACGCCTGCTAACCCCCACGCCTGCTAACCCCCACGCCTGCTAACCCCCACGCCTGCTAACCCCCACGCCTGCTAACGCCCCCGCCGCATAACCCCCACGCCTGCTAACCCCCACGCCTGCTAACCCCACGCCTAACCCCCACACTTGCTAACCCCATGTGCCTGCCAGGAACATTGCCCACCGGGGGAAGCCAGAGACACGCCCTGTGAGACTCGTGGTGCAGGCAGTGCTGGGAGCCTACGAGGTCAAAGAGGCAGGCCGCAAGGCCTGAGGAAAACAGAGGCAAGATGAGGAGGGCTGTGTGTTGTTCAGCTGCACACACACACATGCACGCACACGCGCTCGCACAAACTGACCCACAGGCTGCGAGATGGCAAGTCCTCCCACCTAGGAACAGAAACGGGCTGTTTGTTTCAGGTTTCCTTTTAAGCTACTTGGTACCATTCCATGGTTTTCTTCATACGAGTCCCACATACTTGGTCGATAGTCATGATTGTTTTCTTTTCCTTTAGCTTCTTGCTATAGGGTGTGTGTGCTCACCAGAGACAGAAAACAAGACATCACCCCAGGGGAGATGGCCATGCCGCAACCCCTGTCCCCCACTCTGCTCTTGGGATCTTGGGCATGCACGCACAAGGCATGAGTTTCAAGCCACCAGGTCTGGGGCTTGAACTGCGGCTGGCCACGTGAGACCCCAGTGCCGTAGCTGCTGCGCCACCTGCTGGCCCAGACAGTTCCGACTGCTGCATGGCCCCACTAAGCCTGCGAGTTCCCTGCCGGCTGGGTGGCATGGGGGCCCACTCATGACCATAATCCGAACCCCTGTCCTGGTCACCTGAAACACGCCAGGCACATGCACCAGTGCCCCAGCTCCTGCAGGCAGGAGGCTGTGGAGAGACCGTCACACATGAGCAGGCCCGTGGACACTGCCCCTCGCCCGCACTCACGATGCCGATAAGGTAAGGAAGCGCTGGGGAGGGTGTGTGGGCCTGCCTCACCTCGCCGTAGGCTCTGTCCTCCCTGCCACCACCTGCTTTTTTTGACCAGAAATGATCACCACCTTAGCCTCTGAAGCCACGGACGAGCTCTGCCTGTCTCGAGCACGTGTTCAGAAGGTGGCGCTCACCACACTGCGGTGTTTCCTGGCGCACGGCTGCACCCACCTGGCAGACCCACCACATGACTGCGCGTTCATTCTCGATGCTGTGCTGGGTCCGCCGCCTACACCTGCAGGCTCGCCGAGGAACAGGATCTACGCGGCCGGGGCCGCCTGCAGCGCACAAGGCAGTGACTCTGGAGGGGCGCTAGGTCCTGCAGGTGACCAGGTCCCACTTCAGGGGGTAAACTAGACTTTCAGAGCAGCCGCATCAGCATGTGCCCACCTCAGCACAAGGCATTTTAAAGCAAAGGTTTTGTTTTTCCATGGGCCACAACTATTCACTGGAGAGAGACAGAGACAGAGCGGGAGGAATTGCCCGGGGCGAGGACACTGCAGTCCTCCTCTTCCACGCACCTCCAGGGGTGTGAGGCACGCACAGTGTGTGCTCAAGCTGCCGGGTCTGGGACTTGGCATCAAGCCCTGTGGGATCCAGAGCCTTACCCACCACACCCCATGGGAGGAGCAGAGCTGAATGGCGCTCCCGCTCCGCTGTGCTGCTGATGCCTGTGGAGCACGCCGCAGAGAACTGGGCCCTCACCTGGAAGGCGCCGTCCCTGTGCTGCCGACGTGCGTGCCGAGGGCACGGACCCGAGGTGGGGGGAACCCAGCCCTGACCACACCACAGTCCTTCTTCCATGCTCCATCCTCTCAGCACCCTGAGCGCGTGTCCCTGGCACAGAGCGCAGGCCAGGACTGCTCTGGCCAGCCTGCGGCTTCGGCCTCCTCTGCACCGTGCTGTGACCATGCGCTGCGACCATGCATGGCGAGACAGGGCCAGCCCCTGCATCGCCCCAGGTCCTACCACGTCCATTTTACGGCTGTGACGGGAGCGCTCATGTCTGTGCTCACCTGACGCGACTCTGGTTCTCCCATCTGAGTCTGAGCACGCTGATTGGCTGCCGCCCAAGCCCCCAGGGGCTGGCGAGTAGGCAGGACTTCCCCACGTGCTGGCCGGGTACGACGGGGGGCGAGCCGGGCCATACCACGGGTCTGAAGAGGGTGCTGCCGCTCTGGAAAGACAGGTCAGGAAACACCGCTCCTGTGACGGTCACTCTAAAGCTTGTTTCTCCATGTGCAAGAGACAGACAAACAGCACGCTGGCCGCCCAGCCCAGGCCCAGGCTCACATGTGCCCGGCACCTCTGTGGGGCTCCGGGCATAGGCCAGCGACCCTCCCACAAGGGGCCAGCCTGCAAGCGTCATGCTTCACACCGCACCACCATCTGCTCCCTTGCAACTGTAACTGTAAGATGCATTTCTGCTCCTAAACTATCTGAAAAGTGTTTCTAGAATGTTCCTGCTATCAGAGTTAACATGAAATACCCTGTCCTGCATCTCTGCGTTTTTACTGTGATCGCTACAGAAAAAGAGAGTAACGGGGAGTGTTCTCCACATTCAGTCAGACCTAGGGTGGGCTGCCACCGACACTTGCGGCATCCCGGTATCCCGCCCCGTCCCGTCCAGCCTGGTTCTTGCATCCTCCTCGCACGCCGGACCACTAAGCCCCCCGAACGTGTTCTTCCCTGCTGTCTCTGCCTCGGAGCTCAAGCACAGGAGAATGACAAAGGACGGATGAAAGATGAGAAACACCTGCGGTGCTGACCGAAGGGGGGACCGAGCGCCTGCCACCCCAGAGCCTGACTTGACAGCAATGTCAGCAAAACCAGACGCAGGGAGACTGGGAGCGGCACAAAGCAGCATTTAGTGTGGGCTGAATTAAAGAGCAGGTGAGAAGCAAGGCCTACCTGTTACTGCCGAGCAAATACCCTAATATCCCTCCAGTGCCCAGGCCGGTCCAGAACCCTGGTCCCCAACGGTCATGTCCTTGTCGTCCTGCAAAAGCACCACCCAGACCAGTGTCCTCTGCGCCTGAAACAGAAATGGCTCGTTACACCACGCAGCTTCACGGGCCGGGAAGCAGCCTGCAAGAACAAGGCCACTGCACCGTCCCACACCGAGCCACACCACACCGCACCACACAGCACCACGCCATGCCGCACCATGCCACCCCGCGCTGTCCCGACAGCATGCGGACTGGCCCGGAGTTATGCCGAGCGCACTCCCCAGACGCAGAGCAGCATACCGGGGGACTGGCAGGGTCTGCCCACCACAGCTCCTGGTGCTGCTCTCTGTACTGAGGCCTCGAGAGCCCCAGGGGAGAGCCGCACCCGAGGCTGCCTCCAGGTGGAGGTGACAGTCATCGGTCCAGCCAGGAAAGCAGCCCGGGACCAGAGGAAGCGTGTTCTGAGCTGATGGTGACACAAGGGGAGGGGCTGACCCTACAGGCACGGTACATACGTCCACACACGCAGGCCACCACCCAAGGTCTCCTGGCTAAGATGACTCACAGCTGACAAGGCTTCCTAAGATAGCAAGCACGTGACATCTCACAGGGGAGCAGAGCAAGCAAGGGACAGGCGGAGTGAAGACAGCGCGTGACAGTCCACATCCTGCTCAGAGCACAGGGCCCCCACGGCCTCGCCACCCCCTTCCTGCGCAGACGGGGAGCCCCACCTGTGAACTCAGACTTGAAGCCTGGGGGCGGGGGCCCTGCCGAGCTGGTGGATCTTGGGTAAGAGTGGGAAAAGGGGTGCTCAGAGTGCAGGGGAGAGCCGGCCCCATCTCTCAGGAACAACTTGTACACCACGAAGGCAACGGCCAGCAGCACGGCGATGGTGACCAGGCCCCCGGCGCCACAGGAGTCTGTGGAGTACCACCTGCGGTGGGCGTCCGACACAGAGGCGAAGCCGCGCCGTCTGCCGGACTCCCGCAGCCTCTGCAGGCCGAGCTCCGTGTAGTCCAACTGGTACTCCAGGCCGCAGGAGCCTCGCAGTACGTACTGGTCTTCGGGGGACTCGTAGCCCTCACAGCTGACCACTGTCTCTCCAAACTTGTAGGCGACGTCCAGGTCAGCCTTGCATTCCCACTGCAGAGACAGAGGCGGGCATCAGGGCCCCAGAGCTCCCCGGGCAGCCGTGCCCTAAGAGGGAGTGGGGCGAGGCCATCCCTGACCCCACACCCAGCACTGTGCTGGCCGAGGCCCACCAGGGTGAGAGTGACGCTGGCGACCATGCTCTGCTCCCCAGGCTGGCAGTAGGCGCAGCGCCCACTGTAGACCACTTCCTCCCGACATGCGCACGGTACATACCCTTTTGTATGTTAGGTATCCCATAATTTATAAGATTTAACCAAATTTTTAAAATATCCTTTCTGCCACTGTTGTTTAAGAAGCTTTCTATAAATGTAGTTTTGGGTTTTTTTTTGTTTGAGATGTTGAGACTCAAAAATCAGCATCACAGATGAAGACCTGATGGCTATGGAGCGCACTGGGTATCCAGAACCTTCTGGAAAAAGCTTTCTACACAAACTTTGTAAGAGCACAGGCTAACTTTCTAGGGTACGAGTCTACATAACTCTCTCAAGTTTTACACATTCGCAGATGGCGTAACCGTTGCGTCGCTGGACTCCCACATGGTAAATGCAGTTTGAGACCTAGATCCAGCAGCTTCAGACTCACACCAGACGTGTGTGCGTGCCGCAAACCCCGAGGGCAATGGAGAAGCGACTGAAGCATGGCCATCCCCACGGGGGCTCATTTCTAGCTTTCTGTGTCTCTGGTGAGCACATGCGCCCTATAGCAAAAATCTCTCTTAAAAAAAAAGAAAAAGTGCAGAAAGAATCCATGTCAGCCTCAAAAATGACCAACTTAAAACACAGCAATTCAGTGGACAGCCCACAGCCTGTGGGAAGCAGTGCACACAGGGAACCAAGTGCCACGTGGCCAACTGACACTCAGCCCGACCTCAGTGGCACGAGTGTGTGTGTGCCTCAGATCCCGATGGCACGGACAGACGGGGAGAAAGGACTGTGGCGTGGCCATTCCCCGGGGACAGGGCGCTGTCTCCCCAGTGAGTGCACGTACCCTCTGAAACGGCTGGCTCAGTGTCACCGGGACTAAGGAGTATGAGAGCGCGTGACTGGGTGTGTCCGTGGGCGTTTCAGAGAGAAGGACAATGGCGCCTGGAGAGGATGAAGAAGCCTAGTGGGTCTCCTAGGAGGCAGACTCGCCCTGCTGCCTCTGACTTCGTACTCCAGCGTTTAGACCAGCGACCCTCCAGGTTCTCAGGCTTCCAGCCTCTCCCCTTCCCTGCCTTCGGGTCCTACTCCTCGGACAAGCCGCGCTGCCAGGACCCCAGGTCTCCAGAGCGCAGGTGGCCTGTCAGAGGCCTCTCGGTGGCCGCAACTGCAGGCTGACTCCCCTGGCAAATCGCGTGTGGAACACATCCCGGAGGCTCTGTCTCCTGACAACCTCGACTAGAGCGATGCTTCCGCAGCCTTTAAGGAGGTACAACCTACAGCAGGTGGACTATTAGCTTCTGTACAGATGGTCTCCCTCTCAAAGTTCACCATTTTACTTTTTTCTAACAACTGTGAGATAATTCACATGCCATAAAATTCACTCATTTCAGTAGCTTTTAATATATTCTCAGTCATGCAATTTTAGACTGCCTTCAGCAC
Source organism: Tupaia belangeri chinensis (assembly GCF_000334495.1). Lineage (NCBI taxonomy): Eukaryota > Metazoa > Chordata > Mammalia > Scandentia > Tupaiidae > Tupaia > Tupaia belangeri. Next base: position 1,396,305 of record NW_006204462.1, on the reverse strand, counting down.
CCCCGGAGATGTCTCATACCTGCTGGCAGTGACTCCTGGTCCCCCAGGCTTCCCGCCCTACCACCAAGCTGCCTCGTCTGTGTGGCCTTTACCACTCAGCACGTCTCTGCGGCACATCCGTGTTGTCACATGGACCTCTACTCCCTTCTTTCCAAGGCTGAAAACATCCCGTCACATGGAGAGACCACATTTTGTTCATCTTTCATCGCTAAGAAACAGCAGGGTTGCTCCCACTTCTTGGCTGTTGTAAATAACGCCGCTACAAACGTTCTCCTGGGTGCACAGAGGACGGGGTGACAGGCATGCGGTGTGGCTGTAAATAATGCCACTACGAACGCTTCTCTGAGGGGCCGTGCTTCCCGTTCTCCCAGGTGTACACGGAGGACTGGGGTGACAGGCTCGGATTTCGCCCTCCGAGAACGGCCCCACTTCCATCCCCACGGCAGTGTGCGAGGTTTCCAGGTTGGCAGCACCCTCAGCAAGCCGTTGCCTGCTCTGATTACGGCTGAGGGCAGGGTGGTACCTCACTGCGGTCGGACCTGCGTGTCCCTGATGGCTTATGATGGACATCTCCTTCATGTCTGCCATCGGCACACGTTCCTTGCAGAAATGTCTTCTCCAATGCCTTGCCCATTTTTAACTCAGCCTGCCCTTCTCCGGAGTTCCTTATATATCCTGGTACGAGTCCCACATCAAATATGATCTGCAAAGCTTCTCCCCATTCTGTGGGCTGCTCTTTCCACTTTATCAATGGTATCTTCTGAGGCCTTTAATTTAGATAACATGCTTTTTTTCCCTTTCTTCTCTCTCTTCCTCTTTTTTCCCCTTTGACTAGAGGGTACACATGTTCACCAGAGACAGGCAGAGACAGAGAGAAAGAGGAGACCATTTCCACCTGTCGGGGAAATGGTCATGCCACAGTCCCTGTCCTCCATCTCTCCCTCTTTTTGGGATTGTGGCATGTATGTACATGTGTTTCTCAAGCCACTGGACTGGACTCAAACCGTGGAGTGGGCCAGGTAGGGCCTGGCTGCCTTAGCATCAAGCCACGGAGAGGTCCTCTTTTTATTCCTATTACACATTAACTGCGACTTCTCTTATGGCACATGCTAGAAGTGGCCCAAGTAGACGTGTAAGTTACACGCTCTCCCGCCACAACGTGCACCCGTGTGCTGTGCTCTCCAGGTCTTTGCTCGTCCGTTCCCTTGTCTATCCCTCCATCTCTAAAAATCTCATCACTCCTTCCTAACAGTGCAAATACTCCCTCCCCTGAGTATTCTCCAGCTCCTCAGACAGACAGGTGTTTACCCACTCTGCTGACTTCACTACATGGACCCGACTCTGTCTTCTCTCTTCTACTAGGGAGGTTCCTCGAGTCCATCCGATTCATTCTCACAAGTCTGCTTCACGTTTACCGAGTAACTGCCCCTGGCTGTCTTCCTTTTCATCAAGACCATAAACATAATTCAAAAGTAGGTGAGAGTGAGACTTTGGCTTTTGTATTTTTACTTTAGCCAGAGGGCACATGTGCTTATGAAAGAGACAGAGAGAGAGAGAGAGAGAGAGAGAGAGATGAGAAACCCCCTCCCATGGACGATGTTCATGCCGCAGTCCCGATTCCTCCTCTCTCCCTCCTTTTGGGATTTTGGGCACACATACATGCCCAGCTTGTTTCTCAAGCTGTCAGATCCAGGATTCAAACCTTGCAGCCAGCCATGAGGGATCCAGCTACCTTAACCACAATCCCACAGGCTGGCCCAAGACTTCTGCTTTACCCTGGATATTCTATGACTCAATTTGGGAAAAAACACTGTGAAGTACCATCCGGTAAAGACGAGTTCTCGAGACCACACAGATCACAGGCATCATGTCAAACAAGAACATGGTCCTAACGAAAGGGGAGATCAGCATCTCAAGTTCCTTGTTTACTGACCAGCTAGCTCTAATTCTCGTAGAGAGCAGACCGAATGTGAAGCAGCAACATGTGAGCAGCGAGTGAAGTCAGCCAGGCTATGAGGGAGAGACACTGTTCGTCCCCACTTAGTACATACCGAGTGTCCGCACTCTATGACTGAAACTGACTAAAGGGTGTACAAACACGAGAGATGGGGGTGGATGCCAGATGTGGTGTGAGTGGAGGAGGGGGGCTAGGGAAGGACATTTGGAGGAGGGATACGGAGGCAGAGCGTTGACGGGATGGGGAGGTGTGGCGTTATCTGTTGAAGATATTTTGATCAACTGGACTGGCGAGAAATGTTCACATATTGAAATGTTCACTTTGTAAGCTAAACAATGTGATCAAACGTATTAAATAAATAAATAAATAAATAAAAAGTAAAAAAGAAATACGTGAGCAGTAGTGTAAACTGAAATCTAACAAAGCCTTTCACCTCTGAAGACTTCAAGGTACGCTCTGTCCCGCAGAGAAAATGCCCACGTAACAAAGCAGCAGATGAATCCACCCTGTGTGCATATGCAGCTACCTTCGGGGACCAGCAGATGGCACAATGGCTATGTTGCTGGACTCTCACATAGTCAATCACAGTTCAAGTCCCGGACCCGGTGACTTAAAACTCATTCCAGGAACGTGTGCACGTGTGCCTGAAATATCAAGAGGAGAACAGAGGAGAAGGGACTGCAGCGTGGCCATCCCTCTTTGAGGGTGATGTCTTGCTTTCTGTCTCTCTGTCTTTCCAGTGAGCACACGTACCCTTATAGGAAAAATCTCAGGAAAAAAAACAAAACCTGTGAATGTTGGAACACAAGGGCACCTACCATAGCTACTCTACCTGTAACTCCAGATTACCTCACTTCACTTCTGAAGGGTAGGTCACCCATCTCTGAGGAAAGGCTGAAAACGACAACCGGAGGACATCACCTATCCCCGCCCTTGAGCACATACACCCTTGAAAACGACTGGGATCTTAGGAGGCGGCCACAGCACAAATGCTGCGACGAATGTGCACTTCCAGGTCTAGCGCAGAGGTGTCCCTCTGGAAGGACGCTTCGTCTCCAGAGAAGTGGCTGGATTTTCCAGACACTCCAGGGTGACCTGAGCTTTTGCACATGCCTCCCAAAAACTGAATACTGTCCCAATAAACCATTGACTGCATAAAATTCTGTCGGCCTGCCAGCGACGTCGCTGTTACCTGCACGTCGTAACCATCCCAGCCTCTGTTGTGACACTGGACGACTGTGGGCGTGTGAGAATCACAGCGGGCTGTGCCTCCCACACACTTCAGCTGTGGGACGGGGTCCAGCCTGCGGGAGGCGGTGTAGCGGCCAGCGTGGAGGGTGAGGGCCTTCACATCCCGCAGGAGCATCCTGCCTGCAGTGAGAGCACAAGGACACGGTGAGCACCTCGTCACACTGAAGGAACACCCGAACGGAGCACTGGCCGCTCACACAGCTCCACCTTTGAGACCTCAGCCCCCTTCAGGCTACGCTTCTACAGCACAAGTTCTATAATACATAATTGTTGCTAAGTCAAAAAAAGAAAGAGTTTATTAACCTAAAACATTATACTCCTGTAAAAGAATATTAATGGGTAATTAAAATGGCCAAAAATATCACCACACACCTGAAATATTTAATGATTTAAACATTCATTAACAGGTAAACAGATTAATAAATTCTGACCTAAAACTACAATGTAATATTCTACAGCAGTTAAAATTAATGAATTAGATCTCATGTATCAAAGTAGATAAATGTTTGTAAAAATATTATAAGCAAAATTCAAGTCACAGAAGATGTTTGGTCCGACAGTCTTATGGAAACCTTGGGAGATAACAGCACTATGCACCGTTCCTGTCTACATGTGCACACACCCGCAGTGTGCATGCACGGCCTGGCGAACACCCCAGGATCACGGGAGCAAGAGCCCTCAGCCCGGCCCCTGCTGTTTCACTACGGCAGAAAAGGGCACATGTGGTCAACACGTAAACTGTGAAGAACCAGAGAGACTCGGTAGTACAGCTGCGCACGTGTATATGCTTAAGTGTTTTATGTGTTCTGCAATTAAACACATTTAAAACACCGGGCCAGCAGCTACGTGGCACTTGAGGCACTGGATCCCAAACGGCTCACTACAGTTTGAGCCCTCGACTTGGCAGTTTGACAATCACGCAGGTTCATGTGCATGCATGTGAGCCTTGAATCCCAAGAGGAGAATGGATCAGGACCATGTGGTGGTCATGGGGGGTGAGATTTCTTACTTTCTCTGTCTCTTTCCAGTGAGCACACACAGTCTATGGCAAAAACCTTAAAAACCACCTCAAAATACTCATCTATTAGATAAATTATAAATATCGCATTAACGAAGAGGTTTTAAAAAGTCCAAACAGGGACCAGCAGTTGGCGTAATGGCTATGTCGCTGGACTCCCATGTAGGGGACCGCGGTTCGAGTCCCGGACCCGGTGGCTTAAACTCACACCGGGCGCGTGTGCGTGCGTGCCCAAGATCCCGAGGGGAGAATGGAGGGATTGCCGCGCGGCCATCCCCGGGGGTGATTTCTCGCTGTGCAGCGGTCACCTTCCACGCCGGTGGACTGGAGGCCGGAGCGCAGGCCGGTGCGCACCCCGGATCGCGGACGGCAGCGCGGACTGCGGGGCCCAGGCCGGGGCGCCCACCGCTTGCGCCGCAGCACTCACCCCGGTCGTGCCAGCCCCGCGCCGCGCCGG
>NW_006204462.1:1390384-1391324 GCF_000334495.1 Tupaia belangeri chinensis | reverse complement strand
GGGCGGGGTGGGCGGTGGGACTGTGAGGGGCGGGACTAAATTGTGGGCGGGACCGTGAGGTGCGGGGCTAGGCCGGGGCAGGGCGGGACTACGCCGCGGGCCGCCCGGGCTGCGGGTTCGGGAAGGGTCCCAGCAGATTCCGTGCTCTGACGCGCTGGCGCCGTCGTCACGCGAAATGTGACGCAGTCGTGCCTTTCCAGAACGTTGGTGCTCGCCCCTAGCCCGTGACTGTCGTGTCGCTGCTGGAGGCGGGAGGAGGGTGGCCGCTGCGGAGCTCGGGCCTCGCCGGCAGCAAGCGTGGGAATGGGGGGGAAACAGGCGTTTCTCCGCGCGGCGCTGACGGACACGTGCCGCTGTCCGCTCGCTGGGCCGGACGGACCGGTCCTGCATCTCACGGACTAGTGAAGGATGCGGTGCTTGGGAGCCTTCACTCGGCCACCGCCCAGCCCTCCCCACCACCGCTGACCAGCCATTACTGCCTGTCAAACGCAGTGCTGGGGCCAGGCTTCGGAGCAGCGGCGACGCGGCCACTCGTGGGCAGTCTCAGGTTCCCTCCGTGTGACACAGCTGGAACCAGGCTGCTGAGGCTGGGGTGCGTCGGTGGCGTGGTGGTTAAGGAGCTGGACACTCCCACATGGTCAACCAAAGTTCGAGTCCCATGGCTTGCTTTCTCACTTCCTCTCTCTCTCTCTCTCTCTCTCTCTCTCTCCCTCTCTCCCTTTCTGTCTCTCTCTGGTCAAATTAGAATAAATGAATTAATAAATATTTTTTTTTAAAAAAAGGGGGAAGACTCTATGGGGTGCCATGGGGGGGGGGTTTCTCTGTCTCTGTCTCTCCCGTGAGCACACACACCCTACAGCAAAAATCTCTCTAAACAAAACATGATGGAACAAGAAAAGGTGTTGCAGAGGCTTCTGGGGCAGAACGGTTTGCTTCAGCA
>NW_006204462.1:1389502-1390346 GCF_000334495.1 Tupaia belangeri chinensis | reverse complement strand
TGGGGAGACAAGGCCCCACCCGTGGTGGCGTAGTGTAAGAGCACGTGGCCTGTGGCCTGTCTCACAGCACACATCTGTGGTCAAGGGCACTTCACGCTTTTACTACTGCAGTCGCTAAGTGGACACTTCTCTCATGGAACAGGAAAGAGACGGTGGGACTTTTTTAAGTTTCTTTCTTCCATGAGCAACAACAACACGACACTGTGGCCCACCCCAGCCCTCCCTGGATCGTGGGCACACAGGCACGGATACTCAGGGGGTCTCTGACAGAGTAGGCACCTTCCCACAGTCAGCCTCATGGTCATGTTTTACCACTGCACAACAACTTTTTAAAATTTTTATTTAAGGTTTTTGTCACAGGGTGCATGCACTCACCAGAGAGACAGAGAGAGGGAAAGTGAGAAATGAACCCCCAGAAGGATGGTCATGCCGCAAGCCCTTCTCCTCCATACCCCTCTCAGAATTGTAGGCACGCCTGCGCCTGGCGTGATTTTCAAGCTGCCAGATCTGGGGCTCAAACCACAGTCCACCATGTGTGACTCCAACACCTTAACCACCACACCACTTGCTGGTCCCCTGCACAAGAACTGCTGAACTGCCCTGGATGGAGAGACATTACTCTGCTGAGACACGCGTGGACTGTCCCAGCACAGACAACAGGCCACCTGGGATTCTGCTAACTTGCTTTCTTCCTCTCTCCTTCCCTCCCTCTCTCTTTTTCTCTCTCTCTCATGAGAAAGAGCATGACCTCCAGCAGGGTCTTCCTGGGCCTCAGAACATATGGCTGGCATGTGTGTACAGCAAGGCTCAGAGGCCCAGACTTTCCTGTCCCGCCTCAGCGCTG
>NW_006204462.1:1389142-1389480 GCF_000334495.1 Tupaia belangeri chinensis | reverse complement strand
CCACCAGGTGGCTGGTTTTGAGAAGCTGTAGCTCCCTGGGAACAGTAGAGGGGCAGGCGAGGCGAATGGACACTGCTCTCCTGCACGCTCTCCCAACAGCCCTGCCTGCGTGCCCCGTGGCCTTAGTGTGAAGACGGGAAGACTTCAAGCTCAAATCTGTGTCACTCAGTTCCATCAGCCTCCTTTTAAAACTCAAAGATTCACAAGGCTAGAGAAAACCCAAGACTCCTACAGTGCCAGCTGTGGAAGGCTGCACCGGACCCCAAAATCCCCTCGCTCTCACCTCTGCAGCAGGCCAGGTACCTGGCACTCCCGCAGCCCCGCATAACCCCCCCATC
>NW_006204462.1:1386394-1387518 GCF_000334495.1 Tupaia belangeri chinensis | reverse complement strand
GGGAAAGACGGTCCCATCGCTTAGCGTCGCGCGTGTCGTAAGCAGGGCCTCTCGGTCACTCTGAGCGGCCACACCTTGCACCCCGCGCCCTGATGCGCAGGTGAGCGGTCCTGGCAGGAGAGGCCCTCAGACCCGCCCTCCGCGCTTGTGCTTTGAGCCGCCTTTGAGCTTCCCACCTGGTTGGTGTTTTTCCCAGCCTCGGGGACAGGAAAACCAGACTTCGTCCCAGTGTGGCTGCGGGAGGGAGGCTGCTGCTCACGGAGTGCGTTCACAGGCCGCTCACCTCCCAGTGAGCACTGCGGGTCGTTTGTCCTCTGTTCCTCCTCAGTGGCCTCTGCCCCTCAGAGGCTCTGCACCTGTCTGTCCCCGCAGGAGGCCTTGCCGCGTCGTGTCCGTGGCCCTGCCCTGCTCAGGGAGGTGGCGCCTGCCTCAGTGTCTTGCCTGGACTGCACTCTGCGTGCCCAGAGAGCTGCTAGACCTGAGAGCTGTTCACAGAGGAAGCCCTGAGACCTGCAGGTGTTAGAGCGGGGTCGGGACACACACCCGTGGGGCTGTGCTGTCCCACACTGCTGCACGCTGCTACACGTGCTCGTCACGTCCCTGAGCGCAGAGTGGCTTGCCCCAGCTGTCCTGGGGATGAGAGGGAGGGACAGAGCAGTGTGGGCCCACAAGCGGGTGCTCTTGCCCAGAACGTCACCCGGACACCCAGGGTGTGTGCCCACATTCAGCCTCTGCAGGGAGGGCACCTTGCCACTGGCCCTAGCCTGGCACCCACCCTGGCCGAGCTTCACCGCTTTCACCCTGCGCCTTTTTATTTTTTTTTTAAGAATTAGTTTATTGAGCCGGCAGGTGGTGCTGTTCCCTGTGGGGCCCTCCGCACCTAGGGGCCTCAGGACCTCCTTAGGCTGCTGATTGGAGCTCAGGAGATGCTCAGAGGTAGAAGGGACCACCTGTGCAGGGGCAGGAGGTGAGAGAGGGAACCTGCGACTTCCAGGGGAAGAGAGGGGACCTGCAGCAGAAGTGCAGGGAGGTGGGCAGGCCGCCCACGGGAGTGTCACAGCAAGGGGAGGTGGGCAGGCCGCCCAATGGACGGGCACAGCGAGCGGAGGCCTGCAGGACGGCCC
>NW_006204462.1:1377038-1386178 GCF_000334495.1 Tupaia belangeri chinensis | reverse complement strand
TGGGCCGGCCGCCCGCGGGGGTGTCACAGCGAGGGGAGGTGGGCAGGCCGCCCACGGGAGTGTCACAGCGAGGGGAGGTGGGCAGGCCGTCCACTGGAGTGTCACAGCGAGGGGAGGTGGGCAGGCCGCCCACGGGAGTGTCACAGCGAGGGGAGGTGGGCAGGCCGTCCACTGGAGTGTCACAGCGAGGGGAGGTGGGCAGGCCGCCCACGGGAGTGTCACAGCGAGGGGAGGTGGGCAGGCCGCCCACGGGAGTGTCACAGCGAGGGGAGGTGGGCAGGCCGCCCACGGGAGTGTCACAGCGAGGGGAGGTGGGCAGGCCGCCCACGGGAGTGTCACAGCGAGGGGAGGTGGGCAGGCCGTCCATGGGAATGTCACAGCGAGGGGAGGTGGGCAGGCCATCCACAGCCCGCTCTGAGAGGGCCACAGTGAGCGGAGAACTCTCCGGTCACACTTAAACTGCACTCCCTTTGGAGTGTGCCCTAAAATCAGAGTGCACATTTTTCCCACAGCTGAAACCACCTGGCATTAGGGGCTGGCCCGTGTGCTTAGGGCTGATTGGAGCAGTGCGGAGTGAAACCTCCATTCGGGTGTCCCTGGTCACTGGTGTCCCTGATCTCTGCTGTCCCTGGTCTCTGGTGCCCCTGGTCACTGCTGTCCCTGGTCTCTTGTGCCCCTGGTCACTGGTGTCCCTGGTCTCTGGGTGTCCCTGGTCACTGATGTCCCTGGTCAGGCCCGCTAGCCTGAGGCATGGACCCCTCCCTGTCACATCGCTCTGCCTATGTTGATGGCTCTCATCTCAGTAACTTGGACTTTCTTCTACAAATCTTTAGGACTTGAACTTCCTGTTAGGGTAACAGACTTGGTAGTTCTATTCCCCTCCAGTTTGGGTACAGGGTGCATGCACTCACCGGAGGGGGAGAGGAAAAAGAGAAAGCCCTCCATGGGCGGATGCCCCCTACAATCCCTCCCCCAGTGTCCTCTCGGTATTTTGGCACGCACCCACACACGCTTGGCATGTCCCATACACTGGATCTGGGACGCGAGCCAGAGTCGGCCATTTGGGACTCGGCACCTTAACCACCATGCCACCTGCTAGCCCCAACCCCATTGTTTTTTAAAAGCCCCAAAAGCCACTAAGTTCCCTTAGCCACTGCAGCTGCGGAAGCTTCCTCCTGTGACAGCTGTGTGGTGGCACTAGGGCAGGGCGTGGAGGCCAGGAGCCTCCATCCTGCCTCACAGACGCCACAAGCAGGTAACGTACTTCTGAAGACAGCTCACTTTTAATACATGTGAATGTGTGTTTTGCTCCTGGGATTACAGGTATGTCTGGCCTGCTCACGTTCACAGTAACAGACATACTGTCGGGCGGTGGGACAGGGCTCTGGGTCCCACGGGCCAGCTGCGTGGTTGGATTCCAGGATTCAGTGGCTTCAAAAGCTCACTGGGCATGTGTGTGTGCATGTGCCCCAAACCCCAAGGAGAAGGGGTGCAGTGGGCCCCTGCTCCCCCTCTGCCTGGCAAGCGTGTGGCCCTGGAGAGGTGAAGCCTGTGCCCGCTGCGGTCACTAACCACTGCTGTGTTGGACTGTCCGCAGCTCTGATCAGCTTGTCCTTCGGAGGCGCGGTCGGGCTGATGTTCCTGACACTTGGGTGTGCCCTGCCGGTATACAAGTACGTGCACGTGTTGTCCTTGTGGGTGTTCAGGGAGAATGGAGTCTACTCTTAGAGCTTAAAAAAGCTGCTTTTTAATTACCGGCAAGTAATGTCGGGAACTGTTTACCAAACATAAGGTCTCTTAAAAATGATCACTTAAAATTTGTATGTAAGGGACCAGCAGATGGCATAATGGTTACGCTGGACTCCCACGTAGTTGACCATAGTTTGAGGCCTTGGCCCGTTGGCTTAAAACTTACGCTGGGCGCGTGTGCGTGCGTGCCCAAAATCCTGAGAGGAGAATGGAGGAGAAGGGATTGCAGCATGGCCATCCCCCTAGGGGATGATTTCTTGCTTTCTGTCTTCTTTCTGGTGAGCGCACTCGCCCTATAGCAAAAATCTCTCTTTAAAATAGATTTATAAAGAGAGCTAGCCAGTGGCATAGTGGTTAAAGTGCTGGATGCCACATGGTAGACCACAGTTCAAGTCCCAGACCCAACAGCTTGAGAATCATTTCATATACATGTTTGCCCACATGCCAAAAATCCCAAGAAGAGAATGGAGGAGAAGAGACTGTGGCCTGGCCATCTCCCTGGGAGGTGATTTTTCACTTTTTTTAATCAAGTGCATGTGCCCTATGGCAAAAGCCTTAAAGGGAAACATCTGTCTGTAAAGATCTCAGGGTGCTGAGGTACAGACAGATAAGTGCCTGCTCTCTGACCCTGAGCGGTCGATGGCAAGACAGTGCAGCAGCTCAGGTTTGAGCACCTGGTGACGGTAAAGCCAGGAAAGGTAAGAATGTCTTTTTGCTAACAAGATCATAAACAGAGTCAAATACAGTTGACTAAAAAGTGATGGAAATTATTACTTCCTTAGAATAAAAAGGATTTTAAAAATTAATATGTAGGGGCCAGCCCATGACCTGGTGATCAAGGAGCTGGATTCCACATGGCTGACCACAGGTTCAAGTCCTGGACCTGGTGATTTGAAGTCCTGAAAGGAAGATGAGATGCGAGGAAGGGTTTGCAGCATGAGCGTTCCGTTTGGAGAGGGACCCCGCAGTTTGAAAAACAGACTTGGGAGGGGGGTGCGTGCCCAAAATCCCTAGAGGAGAATGGAGCAGGGACTGTGGCATGGCCATCCCCCTGGGGGTGATTTCTCACTTTCTCTCTCTCCAGTGGGCACTTGTACCCTATTGCAAATTTCTTTTTAAGTTGCAAAGCAGGGGCCCCGTACCCTCCACACAGCTTCCCCAGTTCTGCCGTCTCCATAGCCATGGCCACCAAAACCGATCATGGCCGTGCAGTGTAGGGAGCCCTCTGCCCGCACCATGGCCCAGTGTGTGCGGCTGAATGTCGTCAGCATCGCTGTCCGCCTTCCGCATTCTCAGGGCCCTGCAAAACGGGCCAGCGTGGGCTCTGTGCGTCGGAGGGGCCTGAACAGCACCGTCCCTCGCACTTGTCGTTCCAGCCAGTACTGGCCGCTCTTCGTGCTCTTCTTCTACGTGCTCTCGCCCATCCCGCACTGCGTGGCCCGGAGGCTGGTGGACGACAGCGATACCATGAGCAACGCCTGCAAGGAGCTGGCCGTGTTCCTCACCACAGGCATCGTGGTGTCGGCCTTTGGACTCCCCGTCGTGTTCGCCAGGGCACAGCTGGTAAGCCGTCTCCGGTGTGCGTCTGGCTGCGTGCGCCTCGGGAAGGTTTGTTAATGGCGGGACGAAGAGAAAGGTGATGGCGCCCAGAGGCGGAGATCGCAGTCTGCCGCTCCTGTCCTCCTGAGCTGCTGCGAGCACGGCAGCACGTCCACAGCCGTAACCCATACCCGAGGCCCGCGGACACCATGCGTGCTGGCGTGGGGAGAGGGAGGGCTGGGGCTGCGGGGACTCATTCTCCCTCCCAGACTCAGGTTCACGCCTTCCCTCTGAGAAGGCAGAGAAGAAAGAGGAGAGGCCAGGGACTGGCCACCCCCGCGTGAGGAGTGATCTCGTGGCCCGCAGAGGATGGGCTCGAGTGTGCGGTGTGTGTGGCCTGCTCACTGGTGGACTCGCGGAGTCACTTGGAGGGCTCGGAGCGGGTATCTGTGAACGTCAGAAACAGAAGGCCAAGCAGGGCTGTGATGTGCTCGGCACCCGGCAGGTGGTGGCTCCAGCTGGGCTCAGCATGCGTTGTGTCCCCCGAGCGTGTCACAGGCCCTGATCGAGAGCCCGTGTCACCCCCACAGATCCAGTGGGGAGCGTGTGCGCTTGTGCTCACGGGGAACACGGTCATCTTCGCGACAATACTAGGCTTCTTCTTGGTCTTCGGGAGCAACGACGACTTCAGCTGGCAGCAGTGGTGAGCGGTGGTGGGCCGCCGCCGAGGACTTCATGCGGCGCCCGGGCAGCAGTGCAGGCGCAGCCTGGCCGCCCGGGGTCACGGGCTCCCGTCCTGCCGTGCGTCCCATCCTCACAGAGACCCACGGAGGGACGGAAAGGACTGCTCTGGAGAAGCCTGGCTGGCCCCCACTTACCCGCGGCGCCCCTGTGACGTCCTGCTGTGCTGGAATGTTTATGGGTTTCCTGTTCAGTTTTTGAAATCACTATGCAATGTTAAACATGTTTTAAATGTAATAACGTTTGCATTAGGTAGGAATTCTGAATTCTTCTGGCGTATTGCTAGGCTAAAGTACAGATTTTTTTGTTTATATTATTGAACCTTCATTATTACAGAGTTACAAAGACCTGTTTCTAGTCTGCCAGGATGGCGTGTCACGATGTTACGCAGATGTGCAGACCGCTGGCACACCTGTGGACCACACCCAGGTGCGTCCCGACTGCATTCAGACCTCCCCAGGATGGGTGCCCTCCGGCAGGGCTGCTGGTGTGGGCAAACGAGAATTATTTTATGAAATTGCCACAAAGCAGTGCTTTTCTCCCCGGTTCCTAGAAGGGTTTGTGTGAAACGTTGAGGTAGAGATGTGAACAGAGTTTGGGGATGCAGTTCGTAGACGTTCATCACAACAGTAAAGCAGTCACAGTGTGTGAAGAATCAACGCTGAAATTCTGCCTCTTAAATCTTGTTTCAATTTACGAGTGAAGTTTGTGGTTTCTGTCAGCCTTTCCTGTTTTGCCTTGGCTGGAAGGGACACGGCTTCCACTTCCCCGGGCCGGCGTGGGGGTGCCTGGTCTGCCTCCACCCTTCCTGGGCCGTGCCGTACCTGTATGCGGTAAGGAGAGCGGCTGGCCAGGCACCCTGGGACCTGCCACCAGCCTGTGCCACGCCCCCTGCTGCCCTCTCCCCGCCAGGCCCTCTGTGACTGCCAGGCAACTCAGTCCCTCGCGGGTGGCTCATGCATCACCACGCATGGTGGCTTGCGGTTCCGGCCGCAGTTCCTGGAGGGTGCATCCTGTGTGGTCAGAATATGCAGCGCCCGGCTCCGGCGCTCTGGCTGGTGGGTTCAGACGGATCACCCTTGCCAGGCCTGCATCTCCTCCTAGGTGTTCCCGGTGAACAGCGCAGAGCAGCCGGCCCCTGCACTGGCATGGCCATCGTGGCCGTGCACACCCACAGCTGCTGGGACTGTCTCCCGGACTGTTCGTGAAGAGATTCGAGTTGGTCCAACCATGTTTGCTAAGAATATCTGTCTGTGTTTATTCAGTATGTTACATAAACATTGTTCTGCCTTCAGCCCAGACTGAGTGATCACAACAGCTACCTTCATTCTTCCAGAAAGTCTATTTCTCAAGAAAATGGGAACAAGTTCTGGGTTCAGCTTTTTCTACAGATGCCTCAGACCACAGGTTCCTCCTCCGCGTGTTAAACGTGGCTGTGAGGTGCGCACACGAGCGGGGGGGGCCCGCCGTGCCTGGGGCTGACACTGTGGGCGGTGGCGGCGGGCGCTCCGTGCCGGGCCCCCAAGCCCTGGCTGGGGCACGCGGACAGCTGCGCCTCGTCCCCGGGTTTAGGCTCTGCCGGCAGCATCTGCTGCCCGGTGTGCTGTGTGACTGCCACCATGGCGTGGCCTTGACCTCACCCGGTTCACACAGGGCGGCTCTGACCCCAGGCTGGATGCAAGTGCAGCCTTTCTGTGGACTGGCACTGATGCAGCATTGCGTTCTATGGAAAGGAAGCTTTTGAGGATGAAACAATAAAGATTTTAAGTCCCTATTTCCGTCTGTGTTTCTGAAATGAAAGTATGCAACACTCTCCAGTTGCCCGTCTTAGTCTTGGGTACGAGGCCTGTGTGACGTGTTGCACCGTCAGATTTGCAGTGGTTCCTGTCATAGCAGCTGGAAACCCAGACACCGTGGCAGCGCAGCCCCGGAACATGGGGCTGCATGTGAGGGCTGGAAGTCTGGGGGAGAGTTTTTGCCTAGCCTTGTACATGACAGTTTTATTGGCATAAAAAGACTGTTAGTGGGCCAGCAGGTGGTGTGGGGCTTACAGCGGCTGTGCAGTTCAAGTCCCAGGCCCCGTGGCTTGGACGCACCAGGCCCATGTGTGTGCCATGTGCATGGAGAAGGGACTGCGGTGTGGCCATCTCCCCGGGGCTGAGTCCTCACCCTGCCCCCTTGGCAAGTACGTGTGTCCTGTAGCACATATTTTAAAATAAAAGATTGACATCTTTTAAAATGTCAGACTTGGGATCAGAACCCCTCCCACCACATCGTCTGCCTAAGGGTTTTCTGGTGGTCTGCAGTGAGGTGGGAGGGCCGCGTCCACACCTACTGTCGCTGCTGGGACCTACGGGACTGGAAACCTCACGTGAGTCAGGGTGGGCTCCGTGACGCCACAGCCATCGACCCCTGATCTCAGCAACAAGCCCTGCAGCTTAGTCCAGCGGCAAGGTGCCCGCCACAGTCAGCTGTGGCTTCACTCTTGGGTCACTGTCTCAGGAACCTGGGCTCTCAGCAGAGACAGAGACACGTGGAGACCTGCGTGGCGGCTCTCCGATGGCCCGGCTGCGGTCCAGGCATGGGAAGGGTGACCCAATCGGCCTGCCACCAACCCCACTCTGCATTTCTCTCCTGTTCTCAACACCACGTGTCAGGAGCGAGTCGCAAGGACCACTCCCGCTATGACCCTATGCTGGCCTGACAGTGCCCCCGCTTCACCCTCAGGTTACACTGAGGAGAGTGCGGTCATGTCGTTGACACTTCACTGATTGTTCGTTTAATATCAATTACCATCCGCGCTGCGAAACAGGAAATCGCCTACTTTCAAGAATAATTGCTAGTTTTTCTTCCTATTATCATTTTTATATTTTAACTTTTTGCTACAGGGCATGCATGCTTGCCAGAGACAGAGAGAAAGGGAAAGTGAGAAATTACAACCCCCCAGGAGGGGGGTAGCTACACTGAGTCCCTTCTCCAATCTCCTGTCAGGACAGGATTTGGGGCACATGCATACGTGCTGGGTCCGGGACTGGAGCCACACAGCGGGCCGTGCCGTGTGGGACCCGGTACCCTGACTCCCCAGCCACCTGCTGCCCCACTTCCCTCTTGGGGTAGTTGCGTTGTTGCCTTTCCCACAACTGAGGGGCTTTCGCATTTCGTGTCGACGTCAGCGCCAGCATGCTGCAGAGTGTCTCCAGCCCTGAACCTGGCAGAGAGGCCGAGCCACGGTAGGCCCGCGCTCCTGGGTGTAGACCGGGACTCCAGCGCCAAGGGTCTGTTCTCAGCTCAGAGCAGACACTCTGGCGGGTGCACTGCTGTTCGTGGCGGGGACTCGGTCGGTCATCGGAGTGGCTGTAGGGCCACACCTGCTCGTGGCGGGGACTCGGTCGGTCATGGAGTGGCTGTAGGGCCACACCGTGTGCCCATGCTGCTGTGTATGCTCCAGGCGGGATGCCTCAGGTGGTAGGAGACAGAGAAGGGGCCTCCCTGGTTCTGGTCAGCCCTTCCAGGAGAAGTGAATCCTGTCCATGAGGGCAGAGCCCGTGATCTGTCACCCCCTCCAGGCCCCACCTCGTGACAGCACGAGTTTGGGGAACACTCAGTCGATGGTGGGGCACAAAGGCCCACTTGTCTCAGATGTGCAAGCAGCACCAGGCCCCTACGGGTAGAGGCTGGGCGAGGGTTAGAATGGAGGTACAGGGGTTTGGAGCGAGAGGGCTGAGGCAGGGGTCCCCGTTCCTCTTTCTGTTTCCCCTCACAGAGGACAAGAGGCACCAAGGAGGAACTGGGGAAATGGAGCAGGCAGGCAGCAGACGGGCAGTCCCTCCCTGGTCCCTCCTGCAGTGGGAGGCAAGGCAAGTGGGCCAGAGTGAACCCCCACCCACTACTGGCCGCGGACTCAGGGTGCAGGGGGACTGGGGAGGGCCCGAACGGTGTGCTGGGGACGTGGGCGCTACTGTCCTGCATAGGGAAGATGGGCGCCCTGACATCGGGGAAAGCTCCTCTTGGCCTCCACGCCACCGCTTCCCAGCCTGCGTGCTGCGTGACACACATGGCGTGAACCCTCACCCTCCCCTGGGAGCCTCCGGCCAGGCCTAGGCTTCTGAGCCCTGAGCTTGCATCCATGCCACCAGCATCCTTAAGGGAGAGTGGGCGATGGCAGAGTGGGAGCCACAGCCCCTGTCCCTTGCAGGCAGCAGCCAATGAACACCCCTGCTCTGCCCATGCCAGCAGGTGAGGGGCTCGGGCATGGTGTTCAAGTCCAGCAGCCAGCCTGCGCTCCGTGGAAGCCTGGCCCACCCCGCCCGCTCACCGTCTGGGTCGGCCTCCGTCGGCCATTCCAGGACTTGCTGGCAGTGCCTTGAGGCCTTCCATGCCCTTGATTCCCTGCCGCCTCCCCTGGAGTTCTCCCAGCTCTGGGGGCCTTGCGCACTCCTCCCCTGAGCGACAGCGTGTCAAAGAGGCCCCCTGGTTACGGCCACTGCCCAGCAGTCCTTGCTGCCCGATGGCCCTCACAGTGACACTGGGTGCACTGTCCGCCCCCGTGCTCACAGGCAGTGTCAACCTGCTACTTTCCAACTCAGAATTACCTTTCCCAGTGTACAGGATGCAAAGCTCACTCGCAGTGCCTTATTGTGAGAACGACACGCAGGTGGTTTATTGCGACAGGGCGAGCGCAGGCATTGCCCGGGCACGTCTGCCCCACTTGGCTCTCCCGCTGCGGGCTCGGGCAGCCTCAGTCCCACTTGCGCTTGCCCTTGGCGAACAGCAGCAGCACGAGGCAGTGGGCCAGGGGAAAGACGATGCCGCAGGAGGTGCAGAGCTGCCAGAGCGTGGTGGGGCAGTGGGCCTGCACGGCCAGCAAGATGTAGGCCGTGGTGAGCTGCGTGTGCACCCAGCCCAGCACCCTGCACAGTAGCCGTGGGGGCCCAGAGCTGGCCCACTTCCGGGCATAGGCATGTACCAGGTGGTCGGCCTCCACTGCCACAGCCCAGCACAGGAAGCCGAGTGCCTGGCCGGGGTGCAGGCCGTGCCACCAGGCCGAGAAGGCGAAGGTGAGTGCCCGCCGCCAGCGTGCACTGCGCTGGAACACCAGCCGCCTCAGCCCG
>NW_006204462.1:1368764-1376813 GCF_000334495.1 Tupaia belangeri chinensis | reverse complement strand
CTTCCGGGGTTAGGCATGTACCAGTTGGTGGCCCTCCACTGCCACAGCCCAGCACAGGAAGCCGAGTGCCTGGCCGGGGTGCAGGCCGTGCCACCAGGCCGAGAAGGCGAAGGTGAGTGCCCGCCGCCAGCGTGCACTGCGCTGGAACACCAGCCGCCTCAGCCAGCGCGCCGTGCTGCGGTTCCAGGCCCTGGTGAACACTGAGATGCGGTGGGCGGTCTCCAGCGTCCAGATGTCCGCGTCTGGGCCCTGCTCCTCACACACAGGCTCAAAGCCAGCTGCCTGGAGCAGGGCTGCGTCCAGCGTCCAGTGTGAGTAGTAGGTCAGCTTGAAGAACCCGGCTGTGGCCCACACGACCAGGACACACTCCAGCTGCCGGCAGCCAGCCAGCCCTGGGCTGGCTCCCAGTAGCACCCTCACAGCCACCTTCAGGCCCTCCAAACTGAGCAGCTGCAGGCCAGGCCAGGCCAGAGCCCGGGCAGCGTGCCCAGGACCTGCAGGACTGCCGTTGCAGACTCGAGCCTGGAACGTCTGGAAGGAGCACAGAGGCCCTCCCAGGAGGGCAGGGAAAAAGAGCAAGTAGCTCAGGTAGGTCAGGGCCTCACCCAGATTCCCAGACCAAGAGGACCTGCTCCGGGGGCCTGCTGTCGCCACTTTCCCCTCACAGATGTCCAAGGAGAGGGACGTGACCCTCTGGGTCAGGAGCATGAGCGCGGACAGGGCGGTGCAGAACCTGGAACAGAGGCCTCGTAAAAGCCACTCCACTGTGCCCTTCCCCATGCCAGCCTGGCACGTGCCCACAGCCAGTGGGGGCCTCAGGGTTAAGGTCAGCCCGGACTAACTGCACCTCGCGCTCCACCGGCAGAGGTCAAGCGGGCCGCGGCCATTAGACACGCAGACCAAAGGACTGGGAAACCGAGCATGGACTGGGCCTGCTTCTGGAGCGGCTCTGCAGGTGGGAGCGGGACTGGGAGAGGCAATGTGTAGCCAGAGGCAGCTGAGAGTTGCAGATCCCGCCCTGCTGCCAGATGCGGCCCGGCCTGGAACTGTGCCAAGGGGCAAGAAGAGTGCCCGGACGTGAACGTGAGGGTGCACGTGACCATGGCCTGGACATAATGACCCGCCATCACACAGCCCACTGGTGCAAGGCGAGGGGAGAAATGGCGACTGCCACACCGCACTCTGCAGCCAGGACGCGGGTGCAGGGGAGAACAGCGCTGCCCGTCCGTGGTCTGTGTCAGCAGCCCCTGCCAAGGACCCTTCTGTTATGGGCAGAACTGTGTCCCCAAGTTCCTGTAAGACCCAGCCCCAGCACCCCAGAGAATGGCTGCACTTGGAGACGAGGGCTTCGGGGTGATTAAATGAGGTCACCAGGGTGTACCTTGGCCTGCCATCCCTGGTGTCCCTGTAAGAGGAGGTGAGGACACAGGAACAGAGAGGACCAGGCGGGGCACAGGGAGAAGGCGCCATCCCCAAGCAAGAAGTGAGACCGTGACCCCGGACGACACCGTGATCCTCTCTCAGCCTCCAAAGCCCGCCACTTTTCCTGGGGCACCTCCTGGGCGGCCTCGCAGACTGACACAGTTCCCTGACCCAGTCCAGGCCTGGCTTCCTCCCGAAATCCGGTTCGCCACGTCCCAGCCATTACTGTCTCTGCCGTGCCCACTCCACCTTGCCTTGTCTGCAGAGGCGTGAGCCTGAGGCCTTGACTAGTCGGGAAGGGAAGGAAAGCTAGGTGGCAGCTCAGCGGCAATGCACCCGTCTCACACAGCAAGTCCCTGGTTCACCCCCGGGGCCCTCCTGTACGCCTCGGAGAACGGGCAGGTGCCCAGCCCTAGGCCGGCCAGGTGGGGGCGGGTCGTGGTGTGACGACCCTGTAGGAAGCACCCATCTCTCTCTGCCCTCTCCTCAGAGGAAATAGAAAAATAACTTTATACTAAGAAGAACAGATTCTGGGTGTAGGAGCGAGGGCCGAGTGCGTCAGCCACGCAGGCTGCAGCCAGACAGGTGGCCGCCCACAGCACGGACGCACCCGTTCTGGAGGACGAGGGCTCACTCCGAGTGCCATGGCCAGAAGGAGCCCGGGACCTGGGCCGAGATGGCGCAGCTGCCCACCCCGCCTCGGCGACCTCAGGGCCCGTGTCCTTCCCAGACCACTGTCAGCTCTTGATTTCTCTTCCTACCCTGGGTGACCCCTGCCTCCAGCCCGCAGGCAAGGGGGGCCCAGCCGAGTGGTGGCCTGAGCCTCTGCCGAGGTGAGCGTCCTTGCCTGGCGACCTCTGTGCCCACCTCACCCTCCCTGCAGGCACAAGCGGGCAGCGGAGTGCCAGCATGGGGCTCGCCAGGCCCTCTGCCCGTCAGCCAGACGGGTGTTCCAGCCCCGTGTGTCCCCAGAAAAATAGATCTGAGCGAGACCAGGCGACGTGACAGGAGTCCTGCTGCTCAAATGTGCGAGTCTGGATTCGGACCCGACACCAGCCCTGGGTGCGAGCACACCGCGGGCTGCCCGGTGCCGGAAACGAGAGCTGTTACCTTGTGGGAGGGGCCACAGCAGCCCTCACTGCCTCCCGGACAGAGGCCCCCATGAGGCCCCTGCGTTACTCCGTGGAAGGGACACCCCCCACACATGGCTCTGAGGTACCTTGTGGAGTCCCCCCGTGGCCCCGTTACCTGGCAGAAGCTCCCCCCACCCCGTGGTCAGGTTACCTGGCAGAAGCTCCCCGCCTTTTTTTGGCGGCTGCTGCAGGTAGTGCTCTGTGTAGTGCAGGCCGAGGTGGCACAGGCTCTGCCAGCCCATCTGGAAGAGGAAGACCCACCTGTGCACGTCCTGTGCACTGAGTGACAAGATGAGGACCACAGCACACACGGCAGGGATGAAGACGAGCACGGCATGGCACCCCATGGCGGCCCAGGCCAGCATGCCTCCCCCAGCCAGGAGAAACAGGTGCCTGGAAGGGAGAAGACCCTGGCAAGGCCCACGGAGGACAGGGAGCACGCGTGTCAGGCAGAGTCGCTGGAACCTGTCCTGTCAGCCCACAGAGGCCACGCCATGCTCCTCGGCCTTTTATTCTGGAGATGTGGGAGGAGGGTAGGGAGCCACGTCCTACCCAGGAGACCAGGCCCGGGCCATCTTCGCTGTCACTGCTGTGACCCTCTTCATGCCCAAGGCTTCGGCCCACCTGCCCTAACAGCCACAGCTACAGGCCGGCCACAGTGTGCAGTGCCACAGTGCTCACTTCTTTTTTTCTGAGAGGTTTTCACTATAGGGCGCGTGCGCTCGCCAGATAGACAGAGACAGACAGAGAGACAGAAAGCGAGAAATCACCCCCCAGGGAGGATGGCCATGCCGCAACCCCTTCTCCTCCGTTCTCCTTTCGGGATCTTGGGCGCGTACACACACGCACCTGCGCCCGGTGTGAGTTTAAGCCACCAGGTCTGGGACTCGAACCATGGTCGACTACGTGGGAGTCCAGCGACATAGCCATTACGCCAACTGCTGGTCGCTGAATAAACAAACTCTTAAATCAGATTTAGGGGCTAACTGATGACACGGTGGTTAAGGCAGCTGGATCCCACATGGCTGATTGTACAGTTCAAGTCATGGACCCAGCAGCCTGAAAAACACACCAAGTTGTGTGCGGTGCGTGTGAACTCAAAATCCCTGGAGGAGAATGGAGGAGAGGCTGTGGCACGGCCATTCCCTCGGGGTGGTTTCTCACTTTTTCGCTTTCTGGTGAGCACACACACCCTATTTCCAAAACTAAAAAGCAAAAGAAAATGACAACCAATAACCTCTTGGTACACTGGGGAGGTGATGAGAAGAGTGCAGCCTTCATCTGGAGACTGGCACGCCAAGGACAAGCGGCTCCCTCTGACAGTCCAGCTCACTGCTCCCTTCAGTGTGCGGGTGAGGGTGGGAAGGAAAGCCTCCCCTCTACCCTCATTCCTGCCGTTGTGCTTCAGTCTTCAGAGTCTGAGCGAGAACCCCACGTCACTCAGGCGCAGCCACCGCAGCCCTGCCCCGTCCTCACCGATGCCGCGCTCCTGCTGCTTCCAGGGCCTCTCCCCATGAGGCCGAGTCCTGACGTCTGCACTTGCTCCAGACCCTGTGCATGAGCCCAGGAGCAGTAAACACGGGCTGCCCTGCTACTACCAAAAAAGGGTCTGAGCCCAAGTACAGGCAGACACCCTGTAGTCTCGTGCCGTGTTGAGAGCGGCCCATCTGAGCAAACGTGGTGACCTTTGGACGCACGCAGAAAGGGGCTTCTGTGAGCATCATTTGCATGGCTATGAAGGCATGTGCATGTGAAAATGCTCACAGCTCGTTGTAGATACCACAGAGCAGTATCAGGCTAAAGGAAGCCCCATGTGTTTATCAGATTCCACCCCAAAAAGATCAGGGAAATTCAAGGCACCAGTCGTTTTCACTTCTTCAGATGAATTACATCCCAAAGCAAACTGTATTTTGCATTCCATTTCCTCTTCCTCTGTTTTCTGCACCCTTTTTTTGGGAGAGGTTTTTGCTATAGGGTGCATGTGCTCGCAGAGAGACAGAAAGCCAGAAATCACCCGCTAGGGGGGATGGCCACGCCACAGTGCACTCTCCATCCTCCTCTCAGGATCTTGGGCATGCACGCACATGTGCCCAGTGTGAGTTTAAGCCACTGGGTCCAGGTCTTGAACTACGATCGACTACATGGGAGTCCAGCAACATAGCCATTATGCCAACTGCTGGTCCCTGTTCTCTGCTCTTTAAAAGAATAAACCTGAGGGACCAGCAGTTAGCATAATGGCTATGTCGCTGGACTCCCACGTAGTCGACCGCAGTTCGCGTCCCGGACCCGGTGGCTTAAAACTCACGCCAGGCGCGTGTGCGTGCGTGCCCAAGATCCTGAGAGGAGACTGGAGGAGAAGGGATTGCGGCGTGGCCATCCCCCCTGGGGGTGATTTCTCGCTTTCTGTCTCTATGTCTCTCTCTGTCTGTCTGGCGAGCGCACGCGCCCTATAGCAAAAACCTCTCCAAAAAAAATATAAACCTGAGGCTGGTTCAAGGTCACAGCTTTCTCTAGCAGACATTGGGCCCACCCGATCCTTGCTTCTCTGTACTCGTATGTCTCTGTGTGTTTATTTTTTGTTTCTTTCTAACCCACAGCCCCCCCACTCAGAATCCGTGTTTTGTCGAACGGGTCTTGTCCATCTCGTGCCCTGGACTAGTCCTCCCGATTCCCTTCCTACTGCTGTTGCCTCCCGTGGGGAAAGAGCGCTGACTGTGGGCCCACGGAAGCAGTGGGTGGGCATGGGTGGGCTGTGAGCTTCCTGGCTTGGTGGTCCTGTGTCCACCCTCAGGCAGCCAGGGAGGAGGGGACACCCATGTCCTTCATGTCATGAACACCACATTGAGAAATTTTGTCCGGACCGTGCTCCCCAGAAGCCGCACAGGCGAGGGTGTGCAAAGGCACGGCTCGCGTCAGGCAGACGTGGGCCTTTCTGCGGGCTGTCGCAGCGTGCCGTTTCATTTCACTGATAAAAAATAACCAAAGCTACAGTTCAAATCCCAGCTCCAGCAGGAAAAGCACAGCAGGCATGTGTGACAAAGCCCTGCCGTGAGACGAGAGGCCTGTTTCCAGACAGCCCAGAGTCAGCACACTGTCAGAGGATGGGTGCATGGCATGGCTCGGTGGCATGGCGCTGGGAACCTGATGGTGAGACTTCAGTCGCTGGGGAGATGGTGTGAGAGGCTTCCTCACACACAGCCCCAGGCCTTGTGGTCTCTGGGAACCTTGCCTCGGGAACTCCTGCAGCCACCCCCTGAGCGCCAGGTCCCAGCCTTCACTCACTGAGGGACAGTAAGGGGGACAGAAGTGGCCACCCAAGCAGCCTTCCTGCCCAGAGGCAGTTGCCCCTGGGGATCAGAGGCAGCAGACACCAGTGCAGGTGCAGAGGGGGCAGCACTGAGCAGGCCCCACGGTGCCCGAGCAGGTGTGGTCTGGGCACCGTGCAGTGCGCCTGGACAAGAGCTGCACTGGTTCCTGAAAATAATGCCACGAGACAGCAGGGGAGGAGAGGGGACTCCACACACCCGCACGGAGGACTTAGGGTGCAGCAGGCGGGATCCAAGTGGGCTGCTTTGCTGCCTCCACTCCGCTCCTGCCCCGGGCATTGGCCATTTGCTTTGTTTCATGGTTCTTTCTTTCCTTGTTTTTGTTTTTTTTTTAAGTTTCGTGAGCTCACCAGAGAGAGACACGGAGAGGAAGCGGGAAACTCCCCCCCCACCCGCCTTGGGAGATGGCCACACTGCAATCCCTTCTCCATGTTCTCCTCTTGGGATTTTGGGTGCACATACATACATGCCTGGCACGATTTTCAAACCACCAGGCCTGAGACTCGAACCACAGTCAGCCATGTGGGAGTCCAAGCACCCTAACCACCACACCACCAGCTGAACAAAGTTTTTTCAAACATTTTTTTTTTTTTTTGAGAGGCTTTTGCTGTAGGGGGGGTTGACTCACCCGAAAGACAGAGAGACGGAAAGCGAGAAATCACCCCCTGCGGGGATGGCCAAGCTGCAGTCCCTTCTCCTCCCTTCTCCTCTTGGGATCTTAGGCACGCACGCACACGCGCCCGGCGTGAGTTTAAGCCACTGGGTCTGAGATTCGAACTGCAGTCAACTACATGGGAGTCTAGTGCCATAGCCATTACACTAACTGCTGGTCCCAAGGTTTTTTCAAACTTTATGCACTTCTTCCATGAGAAAGGCGAAGAGAAAAGCATGCCCAAACAGGGTCTGGGCATGACCCGCCCATCTCGGCCAGCCAGGGGCAGCACGTGTTGGGCCAGTGTGTAAAGGGAGGTCCTGGGACCACACCCACAGCCTGTGTCATGCTGTAAGGTCACAGCTGCCCCTACCTGGCCCGAGCCCCAGCTGTGAGCCCCCCTCTGCCCTGCTCTGCGGCACTCGCTCCTCACCGACAGTCCCAGCATTGGGGCGGGTCAGCCCTGGGGAGACCATGCTCGGCAGCCCTGTGCCACCGTGTGCTCGCCCTGCAGCGTTCCTGGACCTGGGAGCAACAGCAGCTCACGCAGCCGCGCAGCCTACCTGGCATGAGTGGAAAACGCATCCAAGGTGCAGAGGGAGCGGAACAGAAGAGCGAAGGGAAGAGCTGCTGCCTGGCACAGAGTGAGGGGGTAGAGGGGGAGCAGCTGGTGCCAGCCCATGGCGGCAGAAAGGGCCCCGTCGTTCCCAGGCCCCGAGCTGGCGCCTGCAGGCAGGAGAAAGCACTGGGCTCTGGGCCCTGTACCCGTTGGGCAGCCCGGCTGCGTAGACCCTGGACATCAGCAGTCACAGCTGGCTGCAGCACCATGGGAACAGGGTGCCCTGCGGCCCAGGTTGCTGGGCGACATCGGCACATGCTAGAAGGCTACCTGGCCGTTTGCTCCCCACGGCGCACCGTGCCTGCCCTCGCCCCTCTGCATGTCTCCTTCACTAGGCTCCTGGCATGTCTCTTTCCAGGGACAGGGCCACTCCCGGGGCTGGGGAGGGCAGGAGGGCAATGGCAGGAGGCAGGGAGGCTGGGCCTCAAGGCAAGCCGGGATTCCCTCCTGAGCCCCTCTCCCCATCGGGGGACTTTATTTTTCATACCAGTGATGCAGGACATTGGGGGCACACAGGCCCAGTGCCCACACTGGATTCAGGGCCACAGGAGGGCCAGGTTCTTGTCTCCCAGCTGAGTTTATTGAGAAAACAAGGTTCCAAGTAGGAAGGGGCCCTGCATGGGTTGCCAACTGGGGACTGTCATCAGGGCTTTGGTCTAGCAGTGGAGCAAGGGCTGGCTTTTTCTTTTCTTTTTCTTTCTTTTTTTTAAGAATTATTTATTTCCATTAGTTACTGTTATTATTTTTTCTTTATTTGACGGGAGAGAGAGAAAGCAAGCCACCAGGTCCAGGACTTGAACCATGGTTGGCCATGTAGGAATCCAGCACCCTTATTCACCACACCACCTGCTGCCCCCCCCCCTTTTTAAAAGAATTATTATTATTTTTTTTGGAGAG
>NW_006204462.1:1368119-1368716 GCF_000334495.1 Tupaia belangeri chinensis | reverse complement strand
AGACAAAAAGCGAGAAATCACCCCCCAGGGGGGATGGTCACGCCGCAATCCCTTCTCCTCCATTCTCCTCTCGGGATCTTGGGCACGCACGCACACACGCCCGGCATGAGTTTAAGCCACCGGGTCCGGGACGTGAACCGCGGTCGACTACGTGCGAGTCCAGCGACATAGCCATTACGCTAACTGCTGGTTCCCTTTATCTTTTTTTTTTAAGAGATAATTTTGGTATGGGATGTATGTGCTCGACAGGGACAGAAAGTGAGAAACCAACCCGGGGTGGGGGGCGGGATGGCCACGCCAGTCTCTTCTCCATTCTCCGGATTTTGGGCACACACATTCCCGGCCTGAGTTTCAAGCCAAGTGGGTCCAGGACTCGAATCACAGTTGACTACGTGGGAGTAACGGAACCATTGCACCATCTGCTGATTCCGAGCAAGGGCTGGTTTGCAAGACTTGCAAGCGCTGGGCAGAGTCCAGGAGTCGGGGAAGATCAGGGGGAGCCCGGCGGGAGGCGGCCCGAGACACCGAGCAAGCCGGCAGGGGCGGAGGAAGGGGCGCCGCGCAGAACGCTCGGGCCGCGGGAGGCCGGCGTCGCGG
>NW_006204462.1:1358570-1368033 GCF_000334495.1 Tupaia belangeri chinensis | reverse complement strand
GGGGGGGCCGGTCGCTCTGCCCCGGGGGTCGTTGGGTCTCCGCCCTAGTGAGAGACGGAGCGCGCCCATGGCGGAGAAGACGCAGAAGAGGTGAGTGTGCTGCCTGAGACACGCCCGACTCAGCTCTCCCCGGGGCCGGAACCTGGGGCTGGTGGCCAGTGCTGCGAGTCGATGGTCCCTAGGGCCCAGCGTCCGCTCGGACGGGTGCCGGCGGACTGGGGACGCGCAGGGCTGGGACCGGCGTGGAGTCGGTATCGGGAACCTTTTGTCTCTCTGTCCCGCTGTCACCGCGCCTGCGCAGAAAGGTCTCTGGCAGGGCGGAGGCGGATGACGTCGTCGCCTCTTATTACGCCTGCGCAGAAGAGTCTGGGTCGGGAGCTGTTGCAGTGATCCCAGCAGCGCGCCCCGCAGTTGGGTGCTCCGCAGGGCAGCGAGGGCGTCGGTCCCCTGGGCGCGCGGCGCGCCCCCCCGCCGAGACTGCCGGGAAGGGGGCGCCCCCTACTGGCTCTCGGCGGCGGAGAACCCACCGTTCCGGGGTCACACGTGGGAATTCGGATTTTCCTCTTCTGCACGACCGCGCTCTCCGCCGCGGACAGCGGCCCCTGCTCGCCTTTGGGCGCGGTGCCGTCCCGGTTAGTGCGGGCCCGCTCGGGGACGGGAGCAGCTGCGGGGAAGCGCCGGCCGGGGCCTCCCCGGGCCTCCCCGCCTGCTCCGGGCTAGTCGCTTACCGGAGGGGACGGTGAGGACCGGTGGCGGGGACCGGCCTGGCTCGGGCTGGGAGGATGACAGTATCAGGGCCGCAGCTGATGGGCGGGGAGGGTCCCGGATGCCGCCTAGGGGAGGCGGTTTTAGCAATGGTGGGCTCTCCGATGGGGAGGTGAGCTTACATGGTAGTCTGGGTGGTTTATGACCCTGTTTGTTTTCTTGTTTTTGAGGTTTTTGCCAGAGGGCGTCTGCGCTCGCCAGGCCACTCCTGCCAGGGTGGATGACCACCCTGTAGTCCCTCCAGTCTCCTCCGGGCATGCACGCCTGGTGTGATTTTCAAGCCCAATGTGCGGTCGAGGACTTGAACCGTGACTTCCCACGTGGGGGGTCCAACGCCTTAACCACTCTACCACCTGATCCCCCGGCCTATTACCCGGTTTTCTGGGGCCAGCAGGCTGTCTCTGTGCTGCTCAGAAGGCAGGTGGTCAGTGGAGAGCTGCCCTGAAGGCCCCTCTGAACGCCAGTGCTGAGAGCTCTGCCTTGAACTCACCAGTCTCCACCGTGGCCTCATACCCGCCTGGTCCGCAGTCTGTCTCTGGCCTGTGGGGCTGTCCCTGGAGCAAGGCTGCCCTGCAGAAGCTGGCTCAGTGCACACAGGCAGTGTCAGGGCCACACCCCAGGGGCAAACCCACCCAGAACTGCTGGGGTAGAGCCCATCCCTGCTTGCCTCACTAAAGCTTTGCCGCTCTGTCCCACATGGTCCCAGTTGGGCAGTCCTGGCAGTGGACCCAGCCAGGCAGGGGTGGGTGAGCTGCCCTGCTCGCAGCCCGCCCCAGCTCCGGGACTGACTTTGCCATTCCGGGCATGCGTCGTGTTTCCAGGGGCTCCTCAGACTCGCTCCTTTTCATCACCTGTCTTGTTTTATGGCCTTTCTCTGAACTAATTATTGGGTTCTTTGTTTTTGTGTTTATTTTTAAGTTTTCACCTGCCTGAATCATCTCTCTTCCCTCTACCTTTTTTTCCTCCCTATTTTTGTTTGTTTTTAGTTGGAGGCTTTCCCGCCCTACCTGGTCACTATGGGCTCTGTCCATTACTGTGACTGAGGACCAGACCCTGGAGGCCCTCGGTGTGCCCCAGGCATGTCCTCTGATGTGGCTCTGGGTGGGGCAGGTGACTCCCCTACCAGGAGGAGCTGCCGACCTGCCTGCTCCACCTCCCTCTGGGTCAGCCTCTGTGCACTGGGACCTGGAGGGCACTGATCTGTCCCCTCGGCCTCCCTAAGTGCAGCGTCTCCAGGCTGGGCCTGCTACTTCGGCCTTCCAGAATCTGCCAGGTTTTCCCCTGCCGTTATGCTCTCTCCCACAGTCTGCTCCTCCTGCCCCTGTTGGAGTGTCCGTGTGCTCACCAGAGAGGAGAAGCACCCCGTGGGTGTGTCGTGGCACAGTCCCTTCTCTTCCGTCCCTCCACCCTTCCAGGGTTCGGGGCACACACAATGCATCTGGTGTGTGTTTCAAGCCTCCTGGCTGGAATTCGAACCATGATCGACCACGTGGGCCAGGGCGCCTATCAGCACTAGGCCCCAGGCCCAACCCTCTGCTCTTGAGCAATGCTTTCATCCCTCTCCTGGAGACCCACGTTGGGGAGCGGGGCTGGGGAGGGGCAGGACGTTGGCGTGGCCTGGGCGTCTAGGCCCGGCCTCACGTCGCTAACAGAAGTGCCAAGCAGTTCTGGCTGAGAAGGGGCGGGGGCAGACTTGTGGCAACACATGTCCTGCACCGGCTGGCTCAGGTGCCTTCCTCCTGGTCCCATACCTTCCACAACGGGTGTGGGGCCATGGCCTGTCCTGTTGCCAGGACCCCGAGGCCCCGCCCTGACACTCAGCGCCCACCGAGACCAGATCCTGAAATGTGAACTTCAGGGACAAGCCGTGACGTGAGGGTGCTGGAGCCGGAGTCTGCTCCCAGCGTATGCTCTCTGCTGATGGCCATCAGGGTGGCCGAGTGCTCTGCCGTTCTGAGTCCCATGCAGGGGCCAGTCAGTACACGCTTTCTGTCACGTTACCTGTAGGATTCCAGAAGCTGTGGAGCCTTGGGGCTGTCTGAGCCCTGACGTGTGTCGACTCAGCCTTTGCGGAGGGTGCCCGATGTGCCGCACATGTGTACACGCATCACCGTGGGGTTACTCTCACAGTGCACAAGCAACCCCTTGTGGCCCGAAGGGAGCGAGGCCCTCAGTGACCGGGCACAGCGTCGACTGTCCCATGACACGATCCGTGCTGTGTGTGGGTGCTCCCGTCCCTGCAGTGCCCTGAGCAGTGAGTGACGGCACAGCTGTGACCAGGCTGGAGATGGCCATGAGCGTGGTGTAGTAGGTCAAATTCGTGGTCACCACTGTTTTTTATTTTTTTAATTATTTATTTTTAGTTTTATTTATTCATGTATTTGTTTTAATTTGACCAGAGAGAGAGAAACTGAGAAAGCAAGCCACAGTCGGCCATGTGGGAATGTCCAGCGCCTTAGCCACCGCGCCACCTGCTGGCCCCACCATTGTTTTTGAAAGAAAACAGAAGTGCTAATAAGTAATAACTTTACCCTCTATTAAAGACAATTTCGAAGCAGTGGGGAAAACGACAGCGAGAATGGTTTCCCTCTCTGGAGGGAAACCAGGGAGTCCATGGACCACCCACGCTGCACGTCACTGTAGACAGCAGGCGGGAGGACACGGGCCATGCTCGAGAGGGCTCCGGGGAGGGGAGAGGCTCCACCGTAGAAGTCGCCCTGCATTTGGAGACGGGCCTGGGTCTTTCAGGCCTGGTCTTAAGAAAGTTTTGGGGTTTTTGTTTATTTTCTCCGGCCACCCTACTGCACTTGCAGTTTTCGAGTAGGAAACACCTCTCTGCCCTCCTCCCTGGGCCCGCGCCCGGCTCCAGCCCACTCTTGGAAGGCAGCCAGCTGTTGGCCTCCACCAGCGCCTTACGGTCACTGGGAGTCCGCCTTCCAAAGAATGTCGTGAATCTTTCACGCTAAAAACAAAACAAAAAAAACTTCTGCAGTAATTTTTTTAATTAAAGAAGTATTGAGTGCCAGCAGTGGTGTGATGGTTAAGAGTGCTGGACTCCCACATGACCAACCGCAGTTCTAGTCCCGGACCTGGCGGCTTGCTTTCTCACTTTCACTCTCTCTCTCCCTCTCTGGTCAAAAATTTAAAATACATAAAGTTAAATCATTCTTTTAAAAAATAAAATATATTAAGGGGCTGGCAGGCGGCATGGTAGCTGAAGGCATTGGACTCCCACATTCAACCATGGTTCAAGTCCTGGGCCTGGTGGCTTTCTCTATGTCTCTGATCAAACTGGAAAAAAATAAGGTTACATAAAATAATTATTAAAAAAAGACATGAAGCACAAATAGAAAACAGTATTAAGTTTTAAACTGCGTGCTGTACGTTACTAGTGAGCGGGCGCCTGCTTGTGTATCTGACAGCTTGAGTCGTGGAGGGTCACGGTGACCTGGTGTCCCAGTCCTTGCTGACTACAGCACATACTTGGGTGAGAAACGTCTATGAAAATTTATGTTTTAATAATTTACTTAAAATGCAAACTCCTGCCTTTAAAGGTGGTTTCCAGGACTGTTCGATGGCTTGGAACTGGGGCGCCTTCCCTGGGAGGGGGACAGGCAAGTTGTCTGCTCTCCACCTCTTGTTGGCTGCGCCCGCAAGGTGGCCCCGGCTGCAGTGTGTGCTGGACGCTGTGATGTGTACTGAAGCCACACGGAGACCTGGGCTCTGCTCCTGGACCTCCCTGATAAAACTCGGCTTCCAGCTCCTCAGGAGGCTGGGGTAGGAGGTTGGCAGCCGACCACGACCTGCTGATGAGGTCCGAGCCAGGGAGAGAGGGCAGGAAAGGAAACAGGCGTGCAGAGAATCTAAATACAACTGCTTAGTCATAGGCATGAACGTGACTACGTGTAGGATTTGCGAAAATCTACTACAGAAGCTTCTTGAGCCTCGTATGTTGCTATGAAGTCAGTGTAGAGAATCACTGATTCTGCATGCTAGCGGCGAGCCCCTGGAGGTAAGATGTTTGAAAGTTATAGACAGCACACCTAGGGACCAGCCATTAGCGTAATGGCTATGTCGTTGGACTCCCATGTAGTCGACCGCGGTTTGAGTCCCGGACTCGGTGGCTTAAACTCATGCCAGGCGTGTGTGCATGCGTGCCCAAGATCCCGAGAGGAGAAGGGATTGCGGTGTGGCCATCCCCCCGGGGGGTGATTTCTCGCTTTCTGTCTCTCTGTCTTTCTGGTGAGCGCATGCGTCCTATAGCAAAAACCTCTAAAGAAAAAACAAAAAACAAAAAACAGCACACCTAAAATGGCACTGGTATCTCACAGAGGCTGAGAGCCGGTCAGTGCCATGAATATCATTACTGTTAAGGAAGATTCTTAGTGAAGCGAGTTCCCTGGTAGCACGACTTTACCGGAAAGTTCTAAATGGTCGCACGGGCTCGGCTGGGGACAGCTGTGGCGTGGGACACATCAGGCGGGGTCAGGGACCGTCAGTAGGCAGCTTCCACCATGCTCATAGCACCGTGTGAACAGGGCTGTGGGTTGTCACTAGGGGTAGATGGAAATACCGCTACGCTTCAGATTCCCTAAATGGACATTCCCTTGCCGGTCGGTAAATGGTTGGAACGTCTTTCCTTTCCCCAGTTTACAAGAGCAGAGGCCTGTTACCTCCTGCCAGTTGTTGGCTTTGCCTTTTTACTTAACAGATAGCTTGGTGATTATTCCCAAGTGTGGACCCGAGGGCTACGACTTCTACTCAGTCCCCGTCCCCGAGTTACTAACCCGAGGGTTACGGTCCCCCATCGCTGCTCTGTCCCTGTCTCTGAGTTACTAACCTGAGGGTCACAGTCCCCCATTGCTGCTTGCTCCCCATCCCTGATTACTAACCCAAGGGTTACGGTCCTCCATCGCTGCTCGGTCCCGTCCCTGAGTTACTAACCCAAGGGTTACGGTCCCCCATCGCTGCTCTGTCCCTGTCTCTGAGTTACTAACCTGAGGGTCACAGTCCCCCATCGCTGCTCGGTCCCCGTCCCCGTTACTAACCCATTCCCACTGATGAGTGTCGTCCGGCTCTTTGTTCCTTAGATGTGACGCTGCTGTTGAGTGGAGAGAAAGGGCTGCAGGGCGCGTCCTGGGCACTCTGCAGTAGATCCCGTGTGCCTGCGGCCTGGTTTCAGTTCCTGCCTGTGCATACTGAGCCTGGCCTTGCCCGCCATCTCCTCAGGTCCTTACCCGTCCTCTGGCTGTGGCGTTGAGGTGGCCTGGTGCACTGTGTCCTGGCCTGTCACAATGTCACCTTCTCTCCCCACAGTGTGAAGATCGCTCCTGGAGCAGTTGTGTGTGTCGAGAGCGAGATCCGAGGAGACGTGACTATCGGTGAGACGAGCCTCCGGCACTTCCCCAGAGGCGGCTGTGTCGTACTCACGTGCTTTATCCCTTCTGCCAGGGATAGAGACAGGCCCTGTACAGGGTCCCCACCTCCCAGCCAGCCAGGACCACCACCTGCCCGGCAGGATCAGTCTGATCCACATCCGAATCCAGGCCTCTGAGACTGGGCCTCCCGTAGGGCTGGGTGTGACGCCTGGGGCCACTGCCCTGGGGGAGCCCCTATCTGACCGCCTGCCGTGTAGCTCTGCGCTGTCTCCTGTCTCCTGTCCCCCACCAGCATCACTTTGCTTGGAGTTTTGGGGTCGGCCGCAGGCGCTTACTGGAGAGCTGGAGGAAGATGGCTGTGCCACAGCCCCCCTGTCTCCTCTCAGAGTCTTAGGCACGCACGCACACACGTCTGGAGTGAGCTTTAAGCCTCCAGGTCTGGGACGTGACCCATGGTGGACTAGGTGGGAGCCCAGTGGCTGGCCTGCACACCGTCTGCTGGTCTTACAGTGCGTACTTTACTGACAAAATGCTAACTCTCCCCAGTGTGTTTAACACTTTTTTTATTTTTTAAGGTTTTTGCCATAGGAAGGGTGTGCTTGTGGGAGAGGAGACAGAGACGGAAAGTGAGAAATCACCCCCCCCCCCGGAGATGGCCCCACTACAGTCCCTTATCCTCCATTCTCCTGGGATTTGGGGCCTGCACGCACATGTGCCCAGCTTGAGTTTCAACCCAGTCTGGGACTTGAACTGCCGTCGACCATGTGAGAGTCCAACACCTCAACCACCACGTCGCTTGCTGGCCCCATGTTTAGCATTGAGAGGTTTTTGCTATAGGGCACATGAGCTCACCAGAAAGAGAGAGACAGAGAGACAGAAAGTGAGAAATCACCCCCCAGGGGGGATGGCCATGCTGTAATCCCTTCTCCTCCATTCTCCTCTCAGGATCTTGGGCAT
The DNA here is from genome assembly GCF_000334495.1 of Tupaia belangeri chinensis. Classification (NCBI taxonomy): domain Eukaryota; kingdom Metazoa; phylum Chordata; class Mammalia; order Scandentia; family Tupaiidae; genus Tupaia; species Tupaia belangeri. The sequence continues at coordinate 1,360,933 of NW_006204462.1, read as the reverse complement.
GCACGCACACGCGCCCAGCATGAGTTTAAGCCACATGGTTGACTACATGGGAGTCCAGCGACACAGCCATTAGCCAACTGCTAGTCTCCCTTTAGCACTTCTAAAAGTTGGGTGGGTGGAGGCTGTGGTTTCTATTGTTTTTGTTTACTTTAAAACGAGAGGGTCCATGCACAGCACACGTGCGTGAGTGGAGCCTGTCCACACCACAGCCCTGTCCAGCTCTCCATCCCATCTGGTTCCTGGGCACATGCACACACGCCTGATGTGTTCTTCAAGCCACCAGGGCTGGGACTTGAACCCTGGTCAGCCATATGGGATCCAGTTTGTTTTGTGCAGTGCTGGCTGGAAGGCCATGCCACCCTTCTGAGGGGCCAGCCAGGAGTTAGCCTCAAGAGCCCGTATGCCTGGGGTGAGCAGAGCAGGTGGGCCGCGGGAGCTGTACACCCGTCCCCGTGGTGCAGACCCTGTGTAGACCTGATGTGCTTCCTGGTTGTGCCCTCTGGGTTCCCCTGGTGGAGCGCTTGGCCTCTGTGCCCTTATTCTCCCCGTGGGATCACAGGTTCTGGCTGCACATCATGGGAGCTTAGACGTGTCAGGGTTATCTGTCATGGGAAGAGCTCAGAGGTCAGTCTCCAGGGCTGACCAGCCAGCGGCATCCAGCCAGGAAGGGTGGGCTGGGACCAGGCGCCATCCTGGACATGGCAGAGGGAGCAGGGCGGGAGTGTAGGACGCCGGGGAGGCAGTAGGCCAGGGGTCCCCGAGTCCCCGCTCGCCCTGTCATGGCCAGGACTCGTCTCCCGGACTCAGTGAGCTGCCCAGGAGGCTGGGAGACGGCCCCCTGGCCTCCCTAGTGATGGCAGGCCTGCAGGCAGAGGAGAGGAGCGAATCTCCAGGGAGTCCCCGCGGGGGACTTTCGGCCCAGGGAAGCTTCAGGATGCGAAAACCTTGGCTGTTGGATGCCTCTCTTGGCATTTTGAGCATGCAGGCACGAGTGCCGGGAGCGTCAGGAAGCTGGCTGGGACTCTAGCCGCACAGCCGGCCACGTGGGGTCAGCGGCCTCCCCTCCTGCACCCCCGTCCAGGTGGCCTGCTCTTTGCGGTGCTGTGGCTGCCCCGTCTCCAGCTTTGTGCGAGGAGAGCTCGTCACTGGTCCCTCCCTGCCTTGCGTCCGTGCTTTCTTCCCGGTTCGAGAACTGCTGCTTCCCCGGTAGCCCGTGGGGACGTCTGAGTCAGACGGGATCGAGTGAGGAGCAGTGGGTTATGTGGGTTCCCATTGCACTTCACTTCCTCCCCTCTTAACAGTAAGGATGCAGTGGACGCTAGGTCGGACAGGCGTGTCCACGGACAGCACAGATGGTCAGATCTGAAGTCCCTCCTGTTACGAACAGGAGCGCTTGGGACCACAGAGGCCCTGCCCTGTGATCAGGACAGAGCCACGTGTGGAGGCCTGCTGTCCCGGGCGGAGGCCTGCTGTCCTGTCCCAGATGGAGGCCCGCTCTCCTGGGCGGAGACCTGCTGTGGCTGGCCTGGGGCGCCATCCTTGCAGACCTGGGCACGGGGCACATCCACTGTGTCATGGGTCAGCTCCTGCCCAGTTTTCTTAAACAAAGTTTGCTCAAATACATCACAGAAACAACTCAGTTTTTACAGTTAAGGAGGGGTTTAGAAGAAATGTAGCTCATTTTTATCATGTGTTTTTCATCTGTAATTGTGTGTTGCAATGTGGGAATTTTCCAGAGTTGCTTGTTAGTCATTGCTGTCATTGTTGTTTGGTGTAAGGCAGCTCTGTAATATTTTGACCATTAGTCATTTTTCTGAAATAATACATCTGATTAAAAAGCCCCCACAGGCCGGCCCAGGGCCTAGTGTTAGCGGAGCTGTCTGCGGCGGGCCATGGGTAGGAGCCGCGCTGTACTTTGCCCAACAACAGGTTGCGGGGTGGGCCGTGGCCAGCCCCGTGGCACGTTCTCCTCCTCTCCCTGCCTCTGGCAAACGGATGGGAAAGAAGGGGCTGCCCCAGAGGCACTTCCAGTCGGAGCAGGGTGGGAGAAGTGACCCAGCTGCAGCCCACCCCCACGAACCCTCCGTCCTACCGACCAGCGGGGTGCCGTCTGTCCTGCTGGTCAGCTAGACGGAGTGAGTTGGGACTCCGTGTGCAGTGGAGACGGCTGAGTGCTGTCGCCTGGCAGCAAAGGCAGGGGCCGCTCAGTAGACATGAGGGATGCTTTGTGTAACTTCCCATCCTCTAGTCATTTATGCTCTTGCAAATTACTCTTCTGAAATGTTGGAGAGAAAGCCTTGCTTTCCTTTCTCCGTTTCAGGTTAGTGGGTCTTTTTTTTTTTTTTTTTTTTTTTTGTGGGTTT
>NW_006204462.1:1350141-1357431 GCF_000334495.1 Tupaia belangeri chinensis | reverse complement strand
TCTGGAGCTTGGGCATGCATGCACACACGCCTGGCGTGAGTTTTAAGCCACCGGGTCCGGGACGCGAACCGTGGTCAACTACGTGGGAGTCCAGCGACATAGCCATTACGCTAACTGCTGGTTCCCAGGTTAGTGGGTCTTTAGACTTGTTTTCCTAGAAAGTCAGTGGTTTGGTTCCTCAGAAAAACTAGCAGAAGCTCCTGGGTGAATCTAACCAGGAGCCTCTGACTCTGCTCTGTCAGAGCCCCCGTTCCTACTCAGCTGCTCGGAGACGGCACTGGAGAGCAGCCGCTCCCCGTTCATAGATTTGGGTAAACACGCTTTCGAGTAGCAAGCCCACTTTTAATCTGGCCGCCCTGGCCACGGCCGTGAGTGACCTGCGAGCCCACTAGAGGCCCCGGCACCATCCGTGCTTGGTGCTGGGAGGCGGGGCCCTCGCAGGGTTGTGCTGCGGACAGAGCCACGGGCTCCAGGCACAGGCCACGCCAGGTCGCCCCGTTCATAGATTTGGGTAAACACGCTTTCGAGTAGCAAGCCCACTTTTAATCTGGCCGCCCTGGCCACGGCCGTGAGTGACCTGCGAGCCCACTAGAGGCCCCGGCACCATCCGTGCTTGGTGCTGGGAGGCGGGGCCCTCGCAGGGTTGTGCTGCGGACAGAGCCACGGGCTCCAGGCACAGGCCACGCCAGGTCGGTCTCCAGCTCGGGCTGGAGAGGCTGGCCGGGCGGGGGGAGCCGTGGGGCTGGGCCGGGCCGGTGTCCCACAGGAACGGCGGACTCCGCGCGTGGCACAAGTACTCTGCTGCTAGTCTACACGGCCTGGGGTTCAGACCATGGTCGGCTGTGTGGGAGCCCTGCCCTCACCACCAGGCCACCTGGCTCCCAGATCGTGTCTTACGGGAGGGGAGTCCCCAAACGGTGTCTTTCTCCCAACCCCACCCCTTCCAGCACCCTCCGAACCCTTCCTTCATTGCCGGGGAAGCGAATAAGCCGCGCCGAGACTCTCCCCGCCCCTGGGCAGCAGGGACGCCGTCCCACCGTCACCCTTGTTCTGTCTTTGTAATGGAGCGCGTGCACACGCGTGTGAGCGCGAGACAGACCGAGTGGGAGAAGCAGCTCTGCAGGGGCTGGTCACGCGTGATCGGTGTCCTCCAGCCCTCCAGCCAGCTGGCTCCTGGCCCATGTTTCAGGCCGAGTGAGCCAGAGGTTTGGGCCGCAGTCCCCATGTGGGATCTGCTTGCCTGGAGGGTGCGTTCCTGGTGTGGCCCAAAGCTGGCCCTCCTGGGGAGAGAGCGTTATGCGGCCCGTTTTCTAGAACAAGCTAGACAGGGCCACACGCTTGCCCTGCTCCCCCAAAGTGGAGCTGCGTTTTAGAGTCCTGGCCCCGAGGGCCTGTTGCCACCCCAGCCTCTTCCCTGCCCCCAGTCGGTTCTTCTGTCCACCTTCCCTGCCTCCATGGGGTCACGGTGAGTTAGCCTCGGTGCTGGGAGAGCCTGAGGTTCGCTTCCTCGTCTGGGGTCTCCTGGTCTGTGGAGCCGGGCCCTGCGGAGGGCCTGCGCCATGACACAGCCCAGGCCCTGCTGGCGTGCGCCCACACCTGACGCGTGTCAGGTGACCCTGGCACTTCCTCAGCAGCTGTCCTCCCACAGGACCCAGGACCGTGGTCCACCCGAAGGCACGCATCATTGCCGAGGCCGGGCCCATCGTGATTGGCGAGGGCAACCTCATCGAGGAGCAGGCCCTCATCATCAACGCGTGAGTGTGGTGCTCGCAGCCTGCCGGGCCATGTCCGTGCCTTGCGGAGCCATGCCCGGCCCCTGGAGGCCCGCCACGGAGGGCTCAGATGGGAAGGAACCTTCCAGCACAAGCAGGGAGGGAGCCGCAGACCCTGGGGTGGGCTGGTCCAGGGTGAGATCCTGGGCGTTGCCGGCAGCCTCTGCTCTGGGCCCGGCCTTCGCCCCCAAGTGCCACCTCCTTCCTGGGCAGCGTCTGCTCTCTTCTGGCCGCTGGGCAGTTTGGGATGCGTGACTCATGCTCAGACACGAGAACTGTGTCCAACATGTGTGTCTTCACATGTCGGCACACATACTACCTGGAGTTACAGTGGACGCTTGGGGTCCCAGGGGCCACTTCCAACTGTGAAGATGGCAGATGACAAAGCATCGGGACACGTCTGTGGGCTCAGCGCCAGGTCGCTAGACTGACGCTGTCAGAGATGTTCATGGTCTTCATAGGTGACATTTTGGCGAGAAGTCCGAGCCTGTGCCTAATTTACGGCAACAGTAAACCCTCCATGGGGTGGCCATACCAGTCTCTTCTCCATTCTCCCCTTAGGGTTTGGGCATGTACGCACACACGTGCAGACCAGGGTGAGTTTTAAGCCACCTCGTCTGGAACTCAGACTGTGGGAGTTCACCTCCTTAACCAGCACGCCACCTGCTGGCCCCACCTTGGAGGTTTTGGAGAGGCTCAGGTCCAGCCTGCATCTTTTTGCCTTCCCAGAGAGGCCCTTGGGCCCAAGTTCAGAAAGACCGCCCAGCACGGTGCACCCTCGACCCCGACCCCCGTGCGGCTGCAGCCCCACAACCCCGACCCCCGCGCGGCTGCGGCCCCACAACCCCTGACCCCCGCGCACCTGTGGCCCCTGCCTGCAGGAGTCCCTCGCTGCGAGGGCGGCTGTGCAGCCAGGTACAGGCCGGCTTGGCCTGGGGTCCTGCCTGCGAGGTGCCGCGCTGTGAGTGCCAGGCGAGAGACGGGAAGAGCCCCCACCCCGGGCCGGGGGCAGAGCACTGAGCGTGCGTCCTCCTCTCCTCAGGCACCCGGATGACATCACGCCCGACGCCGAAGACCCGGAGCCCAAGCCCATGGTCATCGGCACCAACAACGTGTTCGAGGTTGGCTGCTGTATCCTTCCTGCAGGCCCAGCCTCGCCCTGCTCCTGGTCGGCTGTCGGCCCTGCCCGTCCGCCCCGCACAGGCCGCTCTGCCACACACGTACTGGCTGTTGGGAAGCCCCAGCGCGTTTTCTCTTTCTGTGCAAGAACACGTCCTGGCTTTTGCAACGGGCCTGTATGTGGAGGGTGTGTGAGTGTGTGTGCATGTGTGCGTGGAGTTTGCTACCAGGCGTGCACACTGGCCACAGACGTGGAGAGAACAAGTGAAAGAGCACCCCTGGGAGGGTCATGCCACACTCCCTTCTCCCTCTGTCTGTGTCCAGGCGTGCACGCACACGCGCCCAGCGTGATGTTCAAGCTCCAGGTCAGGGTTCCAGCCGCTGTGTGGGACCCAGCTGCCTTGACCAGGCAAGTGACCAGTCCTACAGTCAATGTGTGTGTATTGAAATACTTATTTTATTATTTCTTTTTTTCTTTTAAATTTTATTTCTCTTTATTCATTTATTTTAATTTGACTAGAGAAGGACAGAACAAGTGAGTGAGAGAAAGAGAGGGAAAGTGAGAAAGCAAGCCGCCAGGTCCAGGACTCGAACCATGGTCAGCCATGTGGGAGCCCAACGTCCTTGACCACCATGCCCCCTGCCAGCCCTCCTTTAGAGAGAGTTTTTGCTGTAAGGCACATGTGTTTGCCGGAGAGACAGAAGGACAGAGACAGAAAGTCAGCAGTCACCCCCCAAGGTGGGATGGCCATGCCACAATCCCTTCTCCAGTCTCCTCTCAGGATTTTGGGCATGCATGCACATGCACCTGGCCTGTTTCAAGGTTCTGGGTCCAGGGCTCGAGCTGTGGCTAGCCTTGTTGGGGTCCGGGGCTCGAGCTGTGGCTAGCCTTGTGGGGGTCCGGGGCTCGAACTGTGGCTAGTCTTGTGGGGGTCTGGCAGCGTAACCACTAGGCTATCTGCTGGTCCCTGCAGTATTTTTATAACCCGTCTCCAGTCCCGTGCAGCTCTCAGGCAGTCCCTCGCACTCTGAGGGGCTCTGGGCCCTCTACTGTCGCAGTCTGTTGGCGGGTGTGGCCAGGGCCTCGAGCAGAGACGGCATCCCGGCTTCTGGCCTCCTCTCGGACCTGTGGCCTGACAGTGTCAGGGAGACGCCCTCCTGTCTGACGCGAGGAGGGGGTGGACATGGCGAAAGCGGCCTTTCCCCAGCAGGGTCAGCAGTCTTTTGCTTGTCCTCATGTTGGTTTGTTTTTAAAGCTTATTTCTTTCACGAGGGAGAGGGGGGAGAGAGAGAGAGGGAGAGAGGAGGGAGGGAGAGTAAGGGGAGAAAGGGGGGAGAGAGAGGAGGCGAGAGGGAGAGAAGAAGACGAGGGGGGGAGAGAGGGGGGAGAGAGAGAGGGAGAAGCAGGAAAGATGGGCCCAGGGTGGGGCCTCGATGCCCTGGCAGGTACTCCGTGTGTGTGCCTGGTGGCCCTGGCCCACAGAGGAGCTAGGCCCACGGGAGCCACCGTCCCTGGCGCTGCTGCTACTGCAGTGCACCTCCACAGCCGGCCTTGCCAGGGCCTCCTTAGAAAGGCCATTCGCTGGGGTCGGGCAGCAGGTGGCACGTGGGAATACCAAGATAGGAGAGTGGGGTGGGCAGCAGCAAGGGAGCCAGAGGTTGAGCCGCGGGTGAGCTAGCCAGCAAGGCTGTTAACGGTCTTCTAGTGGCCTTTTGGGGGACCAGCAAACGGCATGAGGGTCATGTCACTGGCCTCTCTTATAGTCAACCACAGTTCGAGTCCCGGACCCGGTGGCTTAAAACTCACACCGGGCACATGTGCATGTGTACCCAAACCCGAGAGGAGAATGGAGAAGGGATTGCAGCGTGGCCATCCCCATGAGAGAATAGAAGAGAAGGGATTGTAGCGTGGCCATCCCCATGAGAGAATAGAAGAGAAGGGATTGTAGCGTGGCCATCCCCATGAGAGAATAGAAGAGAAGGGATTGTAGCGTGGCCATCCCCATGAGAGAATAGAAGAGAAGGGATTGCAGCGTGGCTATCCCCGTGAGAGGAGAATGGAGGAGGGATTGCAGCGTGGCCATCCCCGTGAGAGAATAGAAGAGAAGGGATTGCAGCATGGCCATCCCCCTGGGGGGTGATCTCTCACTTCCTCTCTCTCTGGTGAGCACTCATGCCCTATAGCAGAAATCTCTCTTACAAGACATTTTTGCCGCTCTCGGGCCTGGCTGTAGCACCCTGGGTGGTCAGGGTGCTGCTGTGAGGCCCAGCTGCCCAGGCCTGCTCCCTGTCTGCCTCTGCACGCTGGCCCTGCGTGGTTCCGGCTGGCCACGGGGCTTGCGGACCTTGAATGCGAGGTTCCCAGCCTCAGGAAATAAACAGGAAAAGGAGTTTAATGGCATGAAGTGCTTGTAATTTAAGTGAACTGAACAAGCCACGGAGGTCGACACAGGTCCACTCCTGTCAGGAAGGGCGTGGGAGGGGTAAGGTGTAGACGGGACGGTGTCTGAGAGCCATGGGTGGTTTTTCTTCCGATGCTGAGGACGCTGCCCTGGATCAGCGGGGCCATGCTCCCCCACAGACCACGTCTCCTCACGCCAGGAATGCCCCCTCGCTCCTTTCCTTTGTCCCTGTCCCTACCCCTGCGCCTGTCCCTACCCCTGCCCCTGCCCCTGCCCCTGTCCCTGCTCTCCCCCCAGTGCATCGTGGGAAAGCCAGCCATGGAGACAGCACCTACTTAACTCAGGCGTGCAGACTCCCAGGCCATGAAAATGGGAGACAATAACGTCATCGAGTCGAAAGGTGAGCTGTGTCCGCGGTGCGTTGTCATGGCAATCCTCGTGTTTTGTTCTGGGAGCAGCCTGGGTGCGACCACGGAAGGGGTGTGCCCACACTGCAGACATTGCAGCCAGGCGGCCTGTGTGGTTACGCGGTCATCTGGTAAACCCACGGAGGCGCTGTCCCCTGGGCGCGGTGGCACACCTGTGATCCCAGCTACTCAGGGTTGGGCAGGAGGTTGCAAGTTTGAGGCTGACCTGGGGAACTCAGTAAGAGAGACCCTATCTCAGGCGGTCAGGTGTGTATATCTAAGTCAGGGTGGAGTCAACGTCAAGGTCACACGAAAGCCTTGAAAGATGGCTGCTAACTGCTAGCGTCTGGTGTGTCGGTCGGTCAGCATTGTCACCGGAGGAGAGCAGAGGACACTCAGGCAACGACTCCCGGGGCCTGGCCGTCTAAGGCCTGCAGGGGACCTGACGGCAGCTCCTCCCCCGAGCTCACCGTCCTGACCAGCTGGGGGGCCTTGCTGTGTCCCCTTCACCTGCAGTAGGGCACTCGTGTGCTGTGCGGGCAGAGAGGAGCGCGTGGCCCGGCCTGCCCTCTCCTGGGGACCGCGGTTGGCACAGGATCGTCTCCAAGCAGCACTTGGTGCGGCCTCAGAGCCCACTCTAAAGACCCTCCGAGACCGACCTCCGTTCGTCTGCTTAGGGCTCTGGTCTAACGAGAGCTCTGACCGCCGGCCTCACTGGCCTTGGCCTTGGCATTCACCGAGTGCCTGACTTCCGCGTGCCCCTCCATGCTGTGTGCTTGGTCCTCGGGTCAGACCGGGAAGCCGGTTAGCGCACTGTGTCCACCATCACGGGGAGGTCCTGCCTGCCACTGCCCTCTGCCCACTCTCACCGTCAGTACTCGCAGTAATGCTTTTACATGAAGCTGGTGTGCACTTAGTTTTTTGATTTTTTAAATTTTTTTAGATTTTTTGCCATAGGGCATGTTTGCTTGCTGGAGACAGAGAAAGTGAGAGGGAAAGTGAAAAATCACCCCTTGGATGGCAACACCAAACTCCTTTCTCTGTTCTCCTGGGGTTTTGGGCAGATGTGTGCCTGATTTTCAAGGTGCCAGGTCTGGGACTTGAGCCACGTCCAGCTACGTGGGAGTCCAGTGCCTTAACCACAGTGCCACCTGCTGGCCCAAGGCCAGTGTGCAGTTTTTTTTAAAAGGTTTTCACCCTAGGGCACTAGGTGCTTGCTGGAGAAGAGACAGAGCCAGTGAGAGGGAAAGTGAGAGTCCATTCTCCTCCCGGGACCTTGGGCATGCATGCACACATGCCCGGTGTGATTTTCAAGCCACTGTGTCTGGGATTTGAACCGCAGTCAGCCATGTGGGAGTCCAGTGACATAATGCCACACCATCTGCTGGCCCCCAGTCCCCTTCGGGCAAGGTGCCGAGTCCCTCAAGTGTACTTACGCAGCTTCCCTGTCCTGCACAGCCTACGTGGGCAGGAACGTCGCCCTGACCAGCGGCTGCATCGTCGGCGCGTGCTGCAGCCTGAACACGTTCGAGGTCATCCCCGAGAACACGGTGGTCTACGGCGCCGACGGCCTGCGCCGGGTGCAGACCG
>NW_006204462.1:1343192-1350110 GCF_000334495.1 Tupaia belangeri chinensis | reverse complement strand
GGCGGGCGGGCGGGCCACCGTGTACGAAGCAAGTGACTGAAGTAAAACATTGGGTGACTGTCCTGAACAGGGAGCTGTTTGCCGCTCGGTTGCTCGGGTGCGGGGCGCAGGGCTGCGGTGGAGCCTCCTGGCTCAGACTTGGGCACGCAGTTCTCACTCACCTCCTCCTCCCTGCCCCAGAGGAAGCCACTTTCCAGGCTTTGCCTCCAGATCTTAGCCATGTTTTATCAGAAGTTGAAACTCCAGTTCTTTTTAGCTCACTCTATTCCTGTAATCTTTGGCTTTTTCATTATTTTCATAGCAACTGGCCCTTCCGTAGATTGGGAGGGGAGGACAGTCCAGCGCTCCGTCTGGCTCTCGGCATAGCAGCAGAGATGGGGGGCTGGAGCTCGAGTTCGGGAACGGAGGTTGGAACCAGTGGCAGTTCAGTGTCCCGTGGTACGACTCACCACTTTGAGGCTTCGTTGACATGAGGATCTTTTTAACTTTTTTTTTAAGGTTTTTGTCATAGGGCACCTGTGCTCACCAGAGAGAGAGAGAGAGGGAAAATGAGAAGTCACATCCCAGGGGGATGGCCATGCCACAGTCCTTTCTCCTCCATCCTCCTTTCAGGATCTGGGTCACACACACACGTACCTGGCATGAGTTTCTAGCTGCCAGGTCGGGTCCGTGACTCGGACTGTGGTTCGACCTTGCTGTCAGTGCCGTCTGTCCTGGCTTCCGTAAGGTATAAAGACCCCATTCAGAAGCGCACACAGGTCAGCCCCGAGCGCACTGCCACACTCACCTTAACCACAGTGGTTCCCGCTGGCCCGAGGACCCCCATGGTTGCTGAGTTACAGCATGCAGACGAGTCTGTCACAAAAGTCCTGGGTGGGCTCTGCCGTGGGGCAGCACCGTGGGGCTGGGTGAGCACGTCGCCTCGGGCTCAGGCACAAGTGTGGCAGTGCGCTCGGGGCTGACCTGTGTGTGCTTCTGAATGGGGTCTTTATACCTTACGGAAGCAGACGGCACTGACAGCAAGGTCGAAAACGGATTTCTTTATATTTCTGTGTGCAGCTTTTTACTTAACGCCAAGCTCAATGTACGATCATTGTAAATTTTTTTTTTTATAATTTTTTTTTTTCTTGGAGAGGTTTTTGCTATAGGGCGCATGTGCTCGCCAGACAGAGACAGAGAGATAGAAAGCGAGAAACCACCCCCCAGGGGGGATGGCCACACCGCAATCCCTTCTCCTCTGTTCTCCTCTCAGGATCCTGGGCACGCACGCACACACGCCCGGCTTGAGTTTAAGCCACCGGGTCTGGACTTGAACCGCGGTCGACTACGTGGGAGTCCAGCGACATAGCCATTACGCTAACCGCTGGTCCCGGATCATTGGAAATTTTTAACAAGCAAAACAGATAAGCAAAAATTAGTCAGTAAAAGTTGCCTTTCGGGGCCAGCAGGTGACACAGAGGTTAAGGCGGTAGAACCCACATGGCCGACTGTGCTGTTCAAGTCCTGGGCCCAGTAGCTTGAACAACACCCGGCACGTGTGCATGCATGCCCAAAACCCCGAGGGGAGAATGGAGGAGAAGGGACTCGATCCTCTCTCACTTCCTCTGTCTCTCCAGTGAGCACATGCACCCTATAGCAAACTTTAAAAAGTCGCCTGTAATTTCACAGCGTAGAAATAACCATCTCTGCCTGGACCTCTGGGCTTTCCTTTCTGCTCGTCAGCCTTAATCCCCTTTTTGTGTTTTTTTCCCTTTTTTTTTTTAACAACCCAAATCCATTTTTATTCATTTACGTTTCGTTATTTTAAATCCTTGAGAGGTACAGCATCACACGGATTCTGTGTCCAATGGCCTTAACAGGAAGGTTGCTTCGGAATTTGGCTCGAACCATGCCACTGTTTCCATGGGCTCGGGTAACCTTCCCCAGGTGACTCTGGTTTTATTTGGTTGGCCACCAGGAGTCACTGTGCTGTTTTTGCCTTGTACACATGAGCACACCTCCTGCCTAAACAGAATTCCATTTCATCTCGTGCATTAACACCTTCAATTTTAAGAGCTATGTGCTCCCTGTGGTTCCTGAGACCCTGCTTATAGCCAGCAAAAATGGCCTGGACCACAGCCTCCAGACACGGCTGCCTGATCACCTCATTTTTTAGCCCCAGACACTGCAGCTGGATTTCTTGATGAAAATCTTGCCGAATTACCACCACCTGAAGAAGACGGTGAAGAGCAGCTGCACACCCGCGAGAAACTGAGGGCCGCAGCCTGGGGGCCCAGCGCCTGTGCCCAGTGGCCCACGGACGGCCCCGTCAGCGACGTAGACGCCCCTGGAGAGGAGGGTGGAAGTCTGTCGTAACTGTCTTCTATAATTTATGTATATACTATCCCCGATTTCCTTACTCCTTTTCTAGCAGTTTACAGACCTAGTTTTCCTGTGTTATGTAAAATACTAACCAAGTTTGGCCCTGTGAAGGTTCCCTGTGGTCATGAAGTATGTGGTGACGCTGAACTCCCTCGCATGTACTCAGCTTAATAAACGTGCTGATGGCCTGACTGCAGTGAGCGTGTGCGGGTCCGTTTCTCTCCTTGCACTCATCTTTCCCAAGTAGCTGCACTCACTAGGGAGAAAGAGAACTCCCCGGGGGACGGCCACACCACATCCTCCCCCCACGGGATTTTCGACATGCATGCACGCGTGCCTGGTGTGGTTTTCAAGCCACTGGGTTCAGGACGAAGCACTCTGTTGGCCTTGTGGGATCCAGCACCTTAATCTCTTGCTGACCCAAGCCTTGCCTGGAGGAGCCACTTCTGACTCCCAATGCCGGGCTTGCCTGGGTCGCCTGCTGGTTGCCAACACAGCTGGCCAGTTTGACTGTTCTGAAGAAGGGCCTGGACCGAGACTCACAGCCCCATTCTGTCTTTAGAGGAGCCATGGTTTGCACATCCGTCTCGAGTGGATTCAGTGTGTGGTCCTGCCCCCTTTGGAATGCCAGGTAACCCGAGTTTCTGAGTAGTCTGATAAGATAGTCTCTGGCCCTTCAGGAGAGGACCACAGCCCCAGGGAAGTGATTACAGGCCTCACTCTTCGGGACTTCCCCACGGCACTCAGACTTCATGAAGATGCAGCACAGGCGGGCCGGACGCAGGGCGGACCCGGTGTGGGCGTCAGGAGAGGCAGCGGGCAGGGACGCGAGGAGCCTCCTCAGCACGTCTCCCTGGGACTGCAGTGACTCCTGGGCCAGGACACGGGGTTGTCACCGGTTGAAAAGCGTCAGGTCAGCAGATGGCGTAACAGTTACATTGCTGGACTCCCTCGTGGTCAACCACAGTTCGCGTCCCAGACCTGGCAGCTTTAAGCTCACACTGGGTTCATGTGTACATGCCCAAAATCCCAAGAGGAGAATGGAGGAGAAGGGATTGTAGAGTGGACATCCCTCCGGGGGATGATTTCTTGCTTTCTGTCTCTGGCGAGCACATGCAAAGAAAGCAGCGTACTGTGGTGGCTGGCTAGCTCAGTTGGTTAGAACATTGTGCTAATAACGCCAAGGTCACAGGTTCGATCCCCATACGGGCCACTTCATGGGACTAGGGTTCCGTTTTGGGACTAGCAGTTGGCATAATGGCTGTGTTGCCGGACTCCCATGTAGTCGACCGCGGTTTGTGTCCCGGATCTAGTGGCTTAAACTCAACGCTGGGTGTGCGTGCGTGCCCAAGATCCTGAGAGGAGAATGGAGGAGAAGGGATTGTGGCGTGGCCATCCCCCCTGGGGGGTGATTTCTCGCTTTTTGTCTCTATCTCCCTGTCTTTCTGGCGAGCACATACGCCCTATAGCAAAAACCTCTCCAAGAAAAAGAAAGAAAGCGGCGTCACAGGTCTAGAAAAGGGGCTTACCCTTCACTTCATCCGGACGGCATTGTAATGGTTATCCATGCTGTTGCCACTTAGCCCAGACAGGCATCACCTCCCACAGGCCTGAGGATCAAGAGCCTCCGGTTGCTGGCTCGGCGTCCCGGGGTGTCGGTCAGAGGCCACTGGCCGTATCTGTGCTGCAGGGCCCACTTCCAGTAGGGCTGTCTGACTTGACTGTCAGTGGGCGGCCCTGCTTCCTATCACACCAGCTCTCCACAGAGTCCTGAGTGTCCCGGGATGGGTACCAGCTTCCTGCACGGTGCATGACCTGAGGGGACAGAAGCCACAGTGCCTTTCGTGGCCTTGTCGCTGAAGTTACGTCATCACCACCACTCTGCCGCGTTAGGGGTTGGAACTCTCGTTGCTGCCGCACACTGCGTGGGGAGGCTCAGGAAGGCACGTGTCCTGGCCACGTGCAGATGCGTTCGACCTCTTGCCTCCCCTGGGGCTGCTGCACAGCACGCAGGTGGCCTCGGTGCTCGGGCCGTTCTACACAAGGGTGTGAGGACCTGCCTTCTAGCACCTGCATGGGCGGGACTAGCTCCGTGGAGAGGGAGAACGGGGCACCGTGGCAAGGTGGGTCAGGCTGTCCCTTTGAAGGAGGCGTGTCTGAGCTCAGGCTCCCTCACACGTATGTGCGGGGCCGCTCCAGCACTGTCGGAGTCTCGGGGCTCTGACAGGAGGGAGAAGCTTCTGGGCAGGACTAGTGGCACCTGACAGCACAGCACAGGCCACGTCAGAGGGCTTCCTCTGGCTGTGGCTTTTCCTGACACCAACCAGTTCGGTTCTCCGCAGCACCTGGGCACCCAGCGATCAGTGGCGTTGACACGAGTTACCCCGAGCCCCCAGGTAGGGCTGTGTCCCACAAGAGTGCCCTCCCTTTACTGCCAGCAGCAAACGGGCACCCACAGCACCCCGGCGCATGCTGCCAGTTGCTCGTGGGCCCCTGCGGCCCTCCCTCGGGTTCCGCAGGTCCTAGAAGGCCTCACGGGCGGAGAGTGGGGCTCCTGCTGTGCGTTTTGTCCTAAAGGGGAGGGCACATGCAAGGGCGGGCTGGGGACCGGGCCCCCGTCCCCCTCTGAACACACCCTTCCCTGCTCGGGGGTTCTGACCTTAGCCCTGGCTTTTGCGAGGCACACAGGAAGCTCTGGCCTCTACTTACATGTTCTTATCCGCACTCCCAGGCCTGCGTCCCGACGGTTCGAGGACCTCTGGGTAGGAACCGGGGACAGAGACAAATGTCTCCGTTTTACCGTACCTACCCTAACTCTCACGCTCATACACGTGCACTCTCACACGCTCACACGTGCACTCTCGCGCTCACACACATGCACTCTCTCGTGCTCTCACACCTGCACTCTCATGTTCTCACACGTGCACTCCCGCGCTCACACACCTGCACACCCTCGCTCACACACATGCACTCTCGCGTGCTCACACGTGCATTTGCACTCTCACATGTGCACTCTCGCATGCTCACACACATGCACTCTCTCGTGCTCTCACACCTGCATTCCCACACTCACACACGTACACTCTCGCATGCTCACACACCTGCACTCCCGCACTCACACACGTGCACTCTCGCATGCTCACACGTGCACTCACACTCACACCTGCACTCTCGCGTGCTCGCACATGCACTCACACTCTCACATGTGCACTCTCGCGTGCTTGCACGTGCACTCTCATGCTCTCACACCTGCACTCCCGCACTCACACACGTGCACTCTTGCGTGCTCACACGTGCACTCTCACACTCTCACATGCGCACTCACACGCACTCGCACGTGCACACGCACACCAGGGACTTTGCAGACCGGGCCTGAGCACGGCACCTGGACTCAGACGCTGATCTGCTCCCTCCAGTGTCTGGGCTGCCCTCGAGGTGGGATGACCAGGCTGTGGGTTCTGAGGGCCCTGCCCTCCCCCACCGCCCACACACTCTCCCGGGCGTGGTGGGGGTGCTTCCACTCAAGCCGAGGCAGTGGTGCTGTGTCCTGGGTCGGCAGCGCTGACCTCTCTGGACGAGCAGCCCGTATACTGCGGGGTGGACAGGCCCAGGACACACAGCGACTTGCTCAGGGCTGCGTGGTCAGGGCAGGAGCCCTGGCCCGCTCGCCAGCTGGGTTCTGCCCACCCATTGGCCCAGAGGACAGCGAGTCCGTGGCCCTGGCCTGCTGGGGCCTCTGCGGGAGCCCCGCCTCGGGGGCATTGAGTGGTGCAGGTCTTCCATGCAGGCGGCTGTCCTCACAGCCTTTGCTCAGCCTGCACCAGGTCAGTCCTGGCGCCCCCGACTCTCGCTCTAGAAGCCCGGGTGAAAGGTCGGAGAGGGTTGCTCTGCCTGAGTGCTGAAACGGGGACCCAGACGCAGCACAGGACAGGTGGCCAGGTGCGCCCCGTGTGCTCACACGGACACACGCGCACACGCCTACACATAGGAGAGGACCTTAGATAGTCTGTGGAAACTGGAAACAAAACACGAGCTTATTTTGGTGCAAAACTTTTGAAATTCATGCATGTTTTTTAAAGAATACACATTTTCACGAACTTTTTGAAGACCCTTCATATGCACAGGCGTGCACACACAGAGGCATACATGCATGTGCATACATGCACACATGAGATTTGCCAAGCAAACAAAAGATTCGAAGGGAGAGGAGGAATCAGTACATGCGTGTGAAGGTGCTCTGGTGTTTCCAGCTTCTGTGTGTGGCTTCCTCATCGATGCCATAACCCTATGTATCTACGGGATATTATTTATTTATTTATTCATTTGTTTATTTCAATTTGACCAGACAGAGACAGAAATGAGAGAGAGAAAGTGAGAAAGCAAGCCGCCAGGTCCGGGACTCAAACCGCAGTCGGCCACATGGGAGTCCAGCGCCCCCAACTACCATGCCACCTGCTGGCCCCGTCTACGGGATATTCTTAGTACGTGGTGCAACGTGTGAGGATTGAATGGGGGCATTGTCATACCTGTCACTGTGTTCGGGAACATGCCAGGTGT
>NW_006204462.1:1338065-1343166 GCF_000334495.1 Tupaia belangeri chinensis | reverse complement strand
GAAGAGCGGCCCAGCAGGCTAGGCTCCTTGAAACCCACGTTGGGCACGTGTGTGTGCGTGTGCGTGTGTGCCCAAGATCCCAAGAGGAGAATGGATGAGAAGCGGTTGTGGCATGGCCATCCCCCCGGTGTGATTTCTCACTTTTCGTTTCTGTCTCTTCATCTCTCTGGCAAGCACATGCACCCTATAACAAAAATCTCTTTTTTTTTTGGGGGGGGGGGATTTTCACTATAGGGCACGTGTGCTCGCCAGACAGACAGAGAGAGACATAGAGACAGAAAGTGAGAAATCACCCTCCAGGGGGGATGGTCACGCCGCAATCCCTTCTCCTCCATTCTCCTCTCGGGATCTTGGGCATGCACGCACATGCGCCCGGCGTGAGTTTTAAGCCACCGGGTCCGGGATGCGAACCGCAGTCGACTATGTGGGAGTCCAGCGACATAGACATTACGCTAACTACTGGTTCCCTAGCAAAAATATCTTGAAGTAAAATTTAACTTGAACTTCTTCAGTCACTACAGGTGGTGTGGTGGTGAAGGCCCTGGACTCCCATGGCCAACTGTGGGTCAGTCTCGGACCTGGTAGCTTTGTCACTTTCCCTCTTGCTCTCAAATGAAAATACAATAATAATAAATGAGATTGAAATAAATAGTTCTTAAAAAAAAGTAAAATAAAAATGTTCCCACTTGACCTGTTTTATTACCACGGATTTTATACGTGAAGGGGGTAAAATGGGCTCTTTCCTTAAGGACCCTTACAATGAAACTTTCTTCTAAACTTAGTTTATCTTACCCCTAAAATGGTGGGAAAGTTTCCTTGTATGTAAACATCAGGCCCCAGAGAAAAATGGCATCGGGCCCACTGCCGTGTCCTCCAGTCTGGCTCTCACTGTGCCGCCTCTGATGCCCGCCCGCTCCCTGCTCTGAGCCCCAGGTCCCAGGGCTGGCCTAGCTGTACAGCCGAGCCCCAGCTAGCAGGCCACGGGGCTGGTCACGTGGTCGGCCCCACCACCGTCTGCTGTGAGCAGCTATGAGCGTGTTCCTCCGGACTGGCTTTTCTGGGACGGTCCCTCGTGGTCACGGGAGTGTGAATGGAGAGTGAGTTAGGATGACTTGGTTTTGTCACTTTGAGATTTTTTATGCTCCAGAAACGTTCATGACTAGAGAACACACTTTAACCCTTTTAGCAACACCACCCGCACTGGAAGTCAGTACTGAATTACCAGAACCCCTGCTCTGTGGGCCCTGCAGGACGAGGGGGACAGGACGACCTCTGTCTCCTCCAAACAGCTGTAGGCGAGCAGAGACGTGAAGGGCTGTGAGCCAGGGCAGGACAAGCTTCGAGCACGCCGTGCACCAGCTGGGCCTCTGCAAAAGGGACGGAGAGTCCCAGCGGGACACAGGCCAAACAGCGGAGTGGCAAGCTTTCCCCATGGATTTGGAGTTGCGGATTTAGCAAATACAAGTAAATTTGCCTGGTTATGAATAGGAAATACTCTGACATTTTTTAGTTTATCTTTTTAAAATTAATTAATTAAATTTAACTTTCTCTCTTGAGGGATTTTTGCTTTAGGACACGTGCACTTGCCAGAGAGACAGAGAGGTCACCCCCAGGGGCGATGACCACACCGCAATCCCTTCTCCTCCACTTTCTTCTCGGGATCTTGGGCACGCATGCACCAGCCGCCAGGTCTGGGAGTCCCAGCTGCCGTTGGCCACTACGCCACCTGCTGGATCTTGTTTGTCTTCTGTTTTAAATAGAACAGTGCCCTGCGTAGTCCTTCGGCCGTCTTTGTGACAACTCGGCTGGCCAACAGGTGCCCAGATACCTGGGCTGAATGTTGCCCATGACACCCGCGTCCCTGGGTGAGAGGAGCGTCCGAGCCAGGAGAGGAAGCCAGGTGTCTCCCAGCTTGGTGGGTCCCATCAGCCCCCCAGGGGCCTGAGCGGCAGGGACCGGCTCTCTACCCGCAGCCTTTGGGCCAGGACAGCGGCGGCGCTCTTGCCTCGTGCTCACCAGGGTGGGTGCCATCAGCAGTCCTCGCTGTCAGACCTTGGAGGGAAGACTGGGAGCGCTCAGCCACCGTGACCGTGTGGGCCAGCTTGCTGAGACAGTGGTTTATGATGGATGGTAGAGACAGGTGGGAGCCATGGCAGATGATAGAGCACTGGGCTGTCGGGGAGTCATGACGTATTTTTTCTGTTTTTCTATGATAAATGTGTCATGACTTTTCCAACAACCCAGTAGAGCTAGATCAATGACAGATAAGGAGATGACAGCTCGGTAGTGATGGATAGGTACAGACAGAGGCTAGCCAGCGAGAGACGTCAGGGAGACAGTAGGCAATGGCAGGCAATAGATATTATGGAGAGAACTATTACTTCTGCTTCTCTTTTTTCCCCCAAGATTTTTTACCATAGGGCATGTGTGCTTGCCAGAGGGAGAGGGACAGAGACAGAGAGAGACAGAGAGAGGGAAATGAGGAACCACCCCCAGGGGGTATCACCACACGGCAATCTGTTCTCCATTCTCCTCTCAGGATTTTGGGCACGCATGCACACACGGTGTGATCTTCAAGCGCCAGGTCCAGGACTCGAACTATGGTTGGCCATGTGGGAGTCCAGCTCCTTAACCACCATACCACCTATTGGTTCGTGCTTCTGCTTTTCAAGAGAACCCCATCTAGTATAATATTTATTATTTTTAAAAATTTTAAAGAAATTTTTGCTACAGGGCGCATGCGCTTGTCAGAGAGACAGAAAGAGAGAAATCAACCCCCAGGGGGGTGGCCATGCTGCAATCCCTTCTCCGTTCTTTCCCCGGGCGTGAGTTTCAAGCCATCGGTCTGGGACTTGAATCGTGACTGACCACGTTGAAGTCCAGCAACATAACTATATGTATGCCATCTGCTGGTCCCTATATTAAAAAATTAAAAAGTTTTAAATTTTAATAAAAATTTTATGATAGTTTATCCAAAATTCAAATTTAGCCAGGTTTCTTATATTTTACTTGGCAACCATACTTGGGGGAAGTATTTGGCCCGCCATAGACTCAATCCAAACTTTGTCTTTCAGCCCGTGATGAGCCCTTAAAGAGACATGCCCGAGCGGTTAGGCTCTCTCAGGGCTGAGGCGCCATCCCAGAACCTGAAGATCCCCCAGCCCTGCATTTCCCCAGGTGGTCGCTGAGGGTGGGTC
Source organism: Tupaia belangeri chinensis (assembly GCF_000334495.1). Classification (NCBI taxonomy): domain Eukaryota; kingdom Metazoa; phylum Chordata; class Mammalia; order Scandentia; family Tupaiidae; genus Tupaia; species Tupaia belangeri. The sequence goes on along the minus strand of NW_006204462.1, from coordinate 1,339,969 downwards.
CTGCGGAGGCTCCTGCGTGACACACAGTCCCCAGTGCTGGCAGGGCCTCTGTTGGAGCAAAGGAGGGTGAAGGAGGAGAAGGGGTGCAGGGAAGGGGGGAGAGGACATCCTAGGATGGCCCTCACAGGTGCACACTCCGTGGCTGCCGTGGGTCCCTGCCCACCTGCTGGCCCATGCTTCCTGCTCTGTGAGGGGGTCTGGCTACTACAGCGTGAGGGGTCCTGCCTCGGAGGGCACTGAACCTGGCAGCCGGCGGCCCTGTCCCCATGCCCACAAACTCCCTCAACCCAGGGCTCTGGCCTGGTGCCCACGGTGCCGTAGCGCTCTCTGATGAACTGAGACTTTGTCAGCACCTCACCTCTCCCCTGCCACCCCACGGCCACTAATTTGGACATTACGTGCTCTGTTCCTGCTCTGTGGGTGGGTATGTCGGAAACTCAACTTGCATATTTAACCTATTAAAGAATAAGTTAGCTGTTATCGCTACCTCTCCGAGACGGGGCAGAGACCGTAGGTGTTTAAAGTCTACCACCTTCCCTACTTACATGTTAATACTTCGTTATTTTCACTATTTTGAACGAAACCTGGAATTACTGCTATTTTAGTTGTCAATGTTCCTTTGCATTTACCACTTGCCTGGCTTTTCTCTCCTTTTAAAAAAATTAAGTATTTTATTGCCAAAAGGCTCATGCTTCACCAGAGAGAGAGGAAGAGAGAGACAGAGACCCCAGCATGACACGCTGCATTCCTTCTCCGTACCTTGGGCACGCACATGCGCACCCCCGATGTTTTCTTCAAGCCAAGGCTGAGACTCAAACCGTGGTTGGCCCTGAGGGGTCTGGTTTCCTTCACCACTGTCCCATCAGAGAGAGACAGAAAGAGGGTGACAATGGACCTCCCAGCGGAGTGGTCACCCTGCGGCCCCTTCTCCTCCCTTTCTCCGTCCTGTCGGACGTGGGGCGCACGTGCACGTGTGTCAGACGTGGGGCGGGCAGACACGTGCTGGTTTCCAAGCTGCTAGGGCTGGGATTCAGACTGGCCGTTGGCCACGTGGGATCCAGCACCTTGACCGCAATGCTACGGGGCTGGCCCATCACTTAAAATTCTCTTAGCTGAGGGAGCTCGGGACACCCTGACCACCCTGGCGCACGCGAGTGGACAGCTGCTCGCTGGGCCCTGGCCAGGTCAGCTTCTGGGAGCTTGTAGTGGGAGGTGAGGTTCCCCTCTCTGCCCGGCCCAGTGGCAGTGGCCTGTGGGGGACCGGCGGTCTGCGCTGTCTCGAGGCAAGGTATTCAAAAAGGACTTGGAGGCGGACAGAGTGTTCATCCTGGGGTCTCGGGAGACTTCTGTGCCTCACGAAAGGGCTCACCCCGCTGAGCCTCCACTTCCGCACGGGGCCTGGGGCCGGCCTGCCTCCAGCCCTGCTTCCGGTCCCTGGCCCCCATCATGGCAGCCCAGGTGGGGTGCCCACAGAGGCCTCCTCCCCACTGGCGTCTGCTCTAGGACAATGGCACAGCCCCAGGAGCCCTGCCTTTCCTGTGGCTCCTGCATCTGCTCCGTCCACGTGACCATGGCGCGGGAGTCTCTGTCCCTCCGAAACTCGTGTGGACGCTCCATCCCCGCGCAGTGGCATCGGCGGGGCAGGCCTCCCCACGTGGGACAGAGGTCCTCTCAGAGGACACAGCCTGGCTGTGCCCCAGGGAGCCCTCACCAGACACCAGAGTAGCTGGCGCAGGGCACTTCCCCATCCGAACCAGGAGGACATAAACACCCGCCTGTAGACGACTGCTCTGGGCATTCCCACTCGCACTACGGCCATGGAGAGCCCGTAGAGAAGAGAAGGCGGAGAGAAGGCTAGACGGTGACTTTTGCGCCCTCCGTGTCCAAATGCTCTCCCCTGCCTT
>NW_006204462.1:1325723-1337678 GCF_000334495.1 Tupaia belangeri chinensis | reverse complement strand
TCCTGCCTGCACAGTCTCTGGGGAGAGCAGAGCAGTGGCGTCCAGAGGGACGAGGCAGCAGAAGGCTGTCCCCGCTGCTCCGCTCCCTGCTCCCCACCCCCCTGCTCTACTCCCTGCTCCCTGCTCCCCACTCCCCTGCTCCCCACTCCCCTGCTCTACTCCCTGCTCCGTGCTCCCCACTCCCCTGCTCCCCACTCCTCTGCTCCACTCCCCACTCCCCTGCTCCACTCCCTGCTCTGCTCCCTACTCCCCTGCTCTCCACTCCCTGCTCCCCACTCCTTTGCTCCAATCCCCACTCCCCTGCTCTCCACTCCCTGCTCCACTCCCCACTCCCCTGCTCTACTCCCCTGCTCCCCTGCCCCACTCATCTGCTCAGCCCTGCAGTCACTGGACTGCAGCCCTTGCTGAGGGGTGGTATTCGGTTCCCAGGAGAAGGGCCTCTGAGAGGTGACTTCCATTTAAACCCACGGGGTGCATGTGTCCCAGCCAGGTGTGCCGTGCTGGGCAGAGTGTGCTAGGAAGGCAGATGGGGGACATCTAGCTGTGGACTCGGTCCAGCTGGTGTCTGGCAAGGACAGAAACCAGGTGGGCCGGTTTGGACGCACGGTCTGTGGGGCTAGAACAAAGGAGCCATGCCTTGTGTGGTGGTGAGCAGGGAAATACGGAAGAAGAAAGCCATTTTAGGACAAAGGAAAAGGAAAGGCCCTCACTAGCCCTTATCCATGTGGGAAAGCGCTCACTGTTTTTCCCAGAGTGCCAGGCATGTCTTAAAGCTTTCTGTGGCTTCACTCCTCGGAGCGACGGGTGCGAGAATGGGTGCCAACCGCGTTTCCTCCATCAGCCTGTCTCCCGTGTGGACTGGGCAGAGGCCTGCCGTGTGCGGTCTCTGTGAGGCCCTGTGTGCACGGGTGTCCACGAGCTACAGCCCGGTGTGCAGGGCTGCTGGGAGAGCTGCCGTCGGTCCAAGGCGGGGTCTTTCTTGCTTGCTTCCCTTTGAATTGTTTTTCATTGCCAGAGAGCACATGCGTGTGCCAGAGAGGGACAGAGAGCAGCCCCAGTGGGGCACGGTAAGACCACACCCGTCCTGTCAGGATTTGGGATATCACATACATGTGCCCAGAGTGTTTTCCAGGCTTCTGGGGCTGGGATTTGAACTATGCCCAGCAGGAGGTTTTCCTAGGGAGAAACACCATGCCTTGTTTTCTTTGGTCACACATATTATTATTCCTTTTATTTACTTATTAACTCATAATTTACATAGTATTTTGCACATGATGAGGTGCAGTGCGGTCCGTGGTGCATCCACGCGGCACGTGGCAAGGTGCGGGGAGGCCCCTGGTGTGCACAGTGTGTGCTGGCCACACCGGGATAATGTGCACACAGTGCTGTGTGCTGTGCAGTCCTGGGCACAGGGACTGGTTGCAGGGGGCAGGTTCCTTTGCAGGCCAGGTGGTGCAGGGTGGGGCAGCACTGGCTGGAGACTTCAGAGGGAGAAGCTCTCTCTGTCCTCCGCGGCAGGCGCTGGCTGGCATGCTCTTTCCTGAGCACCTGAGTCCACAACATCACTGCAGCCTCGACCAGAGCAGAGGCTGTGGCCGGCAGAGAAGGGCATGAAGGAAGCGGGCCCTCGCCGAGGTCAGCATCAGGGTCAGGGTCTGCCTGGACACTCTGCCTTTCTGGCCTCCATCCATGAGTTTTAGGGTGGCTGCGCTTGAGAACCCCTTGCAGCCATCGGCGGGCAGCGACGCTCCTAGGAACACCCTAAACGCAGCCCTGGTGATCGGGAGATATGAGGAGTCAGAAAGGAGGGACGTCTTGTCCTGCATGTCTCAGCACCTGTCATGGGTAGCCAACTTTGTTCTATCAGGTCGTCAGGAAAACCATGACATGTTTCTCAACGCAAAAATGTGCATGACTCAGGAACTAGCAGTTAGCGTAATGGCTATGTCGCTGGACTCCCACGTAGTCGACCGTGGTTCGCGTCCCGGACCTAGTGGCTTAAAACTCATGCCGGGCGTGAGTTTTGGTTCCCAAAACTTTTTATTTTATTGATCTCTTCAAAGAATTAGCTTTTGGTGTTGTTGATTTCCTTCCTCTGTTTCCTATTTTCAATTTTATTGATTTTTTTCTTCTGTTTACTTTGAATTTAATTTGAACTTATTTTTCTATTGATAGTTTTAAAAAGTGGAAGCCTAGATTACTGATTTTGGAGTCTTCTTTTCAATATATTAATTAAATGCTATAAATTCCCATTGAGTTCTGCTTTTGCTACATCCCATTAATAAACTGTATTTTCATTTAATTCAAAATGTTTTAAAGTGTCTTTTAAGATTTCTTCCTTGAACCATGTATTATTCAGAAGTGTGCCTTTTGATCTCAAAATATTTTGTTTTTTTCTCAGCTATATTTCTTTATTGAGAGACAGAGAGAGTGAGGTGGGCTTGATGCCACAGTCCTCCAGCCTCCATAGGATTTTGCCGCAGGGCAGGTGCCACCATGCCCGGCCATATTTCTTTATTGATTTGTATTTTAATTCCATTGTGGTCTGAAAACAAGGATGATTCCCAGTCCTCTTCACTCCGTGTGTTTACGGCCTGGAATGCGCTGTCCCTGTGCCCGTCCCACCCCCGGGCTGTCACCCTGCCCAGCTGCTGACGGAGCTGTTGAGCTCGGCTGTGTCCTGGCTAACCTCCCGACAGAGGGTGTTCAAGTCCCCTCCGAGAATGGTGAGCTCACCTGCCCCCTTGGCGTCTGTAAGTGCCGCCCCGTGTTTTGACGCTGTGTCGCCAGGGGCACCTGCAGTAAAGGCGGCTCTTTCTCCTAAGTAATGTGTTAGGTCTCAGTAACGGTGGGGTAGGGCAGGACTGGAGGGAACTTGGCTTCAGAGGGTGTCCTTACCAGCTGGCGGCGTCACGGCCAAGGGATGAAGAAGGACAAGTGGGTGGTCCGGGTGGCGTTGGGACCAGATCCAGCACAGACTGGACACCTGGCCACTAGGTCAGGTCAGCGCCCGGACCCCACAGTGGGGGGCACTCGAGAGAGCAAAGGAGGCCAGAGCCCACGTCACTCGGCACAGGGTCCACCTGCTCACCAGGCCAAGGCTCCGGCAGGCCTGTGCCATGGTGCCCGTCTCTGTTCACGCTCACGCAGTGCACTGCTCCGTGTCTGGTGCCAGAGTTGTGTCCTGCTCCATGTCGGCTCCCACGGGCCCTGTCCTTGAGCGGTGTCGTTTCTGCTTAGAATCGGGAAGGAGGAAGGGTAGCCGCTGGTAAAGGGGAGGTGGGTGAGGGTGGACTTGACGTGGTGCCCTTCACGCTACTGAACGTGTGACGCTCAGACACCCTGCAGCTCCAGGTCTCTGAGGCCTGCTCACAGCTCGCCAGTCCGGCCCTGGCTTCAGGACTTCAGCTCCCCTCGTGACCGCGGCCCAGGCCAACAGCTCACCACTCCGAGGACAAGGGCCGGTCTGGCCGTGGAGAGGGCCTGCAGCATCTTCCATGGGCTGAAGTCTCTCCTGAGCCACCGTCTCCTACCCAAATGGTGTGGTGGTGAGGCCGGTTCAGGTCACGGCCTGGTGGCTTGCTCTCACTTTCCCTCTCTCTTTCTCTGGTGAGCACACATGCCCTATAGCAAAAAATTTAAATAACAATAATAATTAATCAAATTAAGTAAATACTGATCATAAACAGCAGCAATGATGAGATACTGGGAACCGGCAGGCCCAGCACGGCGTGTGGCCGGGAACAGGGCTGGGGCGGCGTTGCTTCCGGAAGTCGGCGGTGCTGGTGGCAGAATGGTTTCCTAGCAAGGTCCGGCACCCCATGAGGCTGGGTGAGGGCCGGTCTGTGCTCCTGCCTCTCCGGTCTCCTGCCCCTGGGCCCCTGCTCTGGGCCGCCAGCCCATCAAGCACTGCTCCCCGCAGCGCTGGGCCCACCTCCTGCGAGGATGCAGGCTGGGCATTCCAGAGCGGGTGGGCTGTGCTCGGCCTCACTCCCCCTCGAGCCGCGGCCACGGCACGTGCCCTGCTGTGTGGCCTCTGTCCGGGTCTGGCAACCCTGAGCCAGCCATCGGCTCTGGCCCCCGAGTGTCACGGGACGCGAGTGACCTTCAGGGCACAGCGCGCTTTGTGACCAGAGAGCCGCTTTCCTCTCCCCATCAGGTGCAGGTGACGACTTGTCGCCCGGCCCACGAGCGGATCAGGAAGGACCGCTGAGCGTCGCGTGGGCACTCGCCCTTCGTAGTGACTCAGAAACACGCTTCCGACAGCCCGGGCACGCAGGGCCACGTCAGGACGAGCTCCACGGGGAACGGACGCTTGTGCGGAAAGAGCAGCCGCGGAATCTGCTCAGAAAGACGTTTTGGAAACAGCACCAAGGCACCCACGGGATCTGCTTTCTCTGAACAAGGCCTTCTTCCTCTCTGAGGACTAAATTTAGCACATGCCAAAGCTACTAAAAACAAAGCCATTTTAAAGTTGTGGGTGTAGAAGTGCATCTGCTTTTTTTTCTGACAAAAAAACCCAGTAAATATTGTCAGCATTTTTAAAGTGACTGAAAAGAGCCAATTGGCTTTTTAGGGAGTCTTCCAAAATCGAAAGAAGGGAGCTGAGCCGAAGACGCGGGGGCTGGGGCACCTGTGCGGCTCGCTCTGGGTAAGGCGCAGTAGCGAGTGCAGTGAAGCCCGGCCCACCTCGGTCGTCGGGGCTGCTGGGCCACTGGGCGGCTGCGGCGTTGTCATGTGCCCTGCGTGGCCGTGTTGCCCGGCCCCCGGACACCGTGGGTGGGCGCAGCAGGGGTGCCAGTCCGGCCTGCCCCGCTAGGCCCTCAGGGGACGCCCAGATGGACTGGCCTGCCTCGCGCTCCTGGCAGGATGTGCCCCCAGGCAGAGCCGCCCGGGCTCGGGGAGGTAGACAGGTACCTGGACACCCACCCAGGGTGGCCAGTGTGGAGGTGGTGCCATCCTCGCCCCAGCGCTCTCAGCCCTGCCTCCCAGTCCCCCGGCGCTGGCCACAGGGCTCTGTGTGCCTGGGGCTCCTCCCTCGCTCCCACGAATCCGTCACCCGGAGTCCTCCTCGCATTCGCTCTCGGATCGAAAACGCGGTTCTCTCATCTCGTGGGACTTCTCTGGGCTGCCGGAAGGGCCTGGCCGCGGAGCGTGCTTCTGAGTGCGGGGGCGGCGGGCTGCACACTCGCCTGGAAGCGCCGGGCGCCTCGTTCCCGAGGGGCGCCTGGAACACAGCTATTTGTCTTTAAAACCGCGAAGGCTGTGTGACGTGGACACCGTGGGTCAGGTCAGTGCGGGGAGCCCTCGGAGCAGCAGCCACTGCGGGGGTGAGTGCCGCGGCTTGTCCCCAAGAGTCCTGGCCTCAGGCAGGCCTGTGTGCGCGCGGTGCCCCTTGGGGTGGCAGTGCACGGCATGTGGGCGGTGACAGTAGCCCCACCGCGCAGCTGGGCTGGGGGCCACGCCGTCTGGGTGTGTCCCAGCCACCGCCCGGCCAGTCGTTTCTCAGAACACATCCCGTCATGAAGGGAAGCCTGGCTGTGACCAAACGAGATTGTTCTTTTCTCAAAGAAACACGAAGCCAGGTTGCAGAGCTTGTGGAGGACGCAGGCGCGTGTGCTCCAGGGCTCGGGCGGCCCCTGCCTGCGGTCCCAGCTCCTGCGGGCAGGGTGGGAGGGCTGCCCTGGGGAGACCCCCTGGAAAGACACAAAGCGAATTGCCTGGAGGGGTGAAGGGGAGGCGGGGAGCTGGTTTAATAGCTTTGGCCTGGGCTCCTGCAACCACTGAGCCAGGTGTGAGGACGGGCCTGTGAGCCGTGGGCCGGCGCAGGTGCAGGAGAGCAGAGACTGGGCGAGCTCGCTGGGAGCTCCCACCCGAGGAGCGAGATGCTTAGCACCCGAGGGTCGCCACTGGAGACTGAGCGGGGCAGGGGCCCCGCCACGTCAGGGAGACGCGGAGCTCGCCTCCCACCCTGGGCAGGAGCTGGGACCGCAGGCAGGGGCCGCCCGAGCCCGAGAAGGAGCTCTTTGCAGCACCTGAGCCTGGCATGTGGCCGGGCCCCAGGGCGCCTCTTCTCGCCTCTTCTTGGCCTGTTTTAGTGCCTGACTCCCAGAGGTAAGAACCGCAGAGGCGCTTTGACTGGACAGGTGCATGTGGGCACTGGGGCTCTGGAGGCCAGGCTTTGTCCACAGCTCGCTGGTCTGGCCCCGGCGGTGGGCGGGAGGGCGGCTGCAGGACACCGAGCCCTGGGCGGAGTGAGAGCCCACTCAGCCCACATCCCGATGGCCCGGGAGGGGTGGAGTCTGGCGGAGGCCCCAAAGGGCACGGGCACGCCAGGAATGAGGAAGAGGCTTTAGAGAGCTGTGGAGAAGTGCGTGTGGCGGTGCCCAGCCCTGTTCTGGCCTCACCTCTGGCCTGGGACGAGCCCTGCTGCGGCCCTGGTCTGTCTGTGCTGGCCTTGCCACACTCGGGGTAACTGGCTCTCGGTTCTGGGGACGTCTGACGCCATGCCTGCGAGGGCCTCATGCTGCGCCCCCCGTGAAAGGGCATTGCCCGGTGGAGGCCAAGGGAGGGCGACAGGCAGGCCCACCCCGCGGCAGCAGCCCACCCCGTGCGAGCGGCCTGTGCGGGTGTTGGGCAGGTTCTCGTCCCCTCCCAACCCCAGCACGATGGCAACTGCCCTTCAGCGAGACGGCGTTCGGGCCACAGCATCCCGTGTGACGGAGGGCTTTTGTCGTGGCCGGCTGTGGTTTCGACCATCTGCAAAGAACCAAACTGCGGTAACCCCAGGCCGGGTGCATCTCACGGCCACCGCCCGGCTGCCCAGTTGCCCGGCTGCCCTGCTCCCTGGGCCTTTGTTCAAGGGGCGTCCATGAGATCTCCTGAATGCAGAGACTCGCTGTCCTACGGCGCGAGGGCCTCCCCTCCCTGCGTTCCCGCAGCCTCCTCACTCCCAGCCCTTCCCTGTGTCCCAGCTCTGTAGCCCACATCGTCCTTCCCTGGCTGGGTCTTCCTAGAGCCCGGCCTCGGGGCAAATGTGCCACCTGGCCCCAGACTCTCCCAGAAGCCATGCTTCCCTGCAGGCAGGCCTGGCTAAGGCCACCCAGACGAGATCTAGCCACTCTGCGTCTGCCTGCCTTCCGCTGGGCTGTCAGCTCTGACAGGCGCCCCATGTTTTCCCCATGACGCGAGCGAAAGCTGCAGGTTGGAATAGTTATGGTTGCCATTGGCGTGTATGTGATTGGTAGAAACGAAACACATTACAACATAATGCAAATGAATAAATAATATCCATTCACCTTCCTGTGGATCCACAGGTTTTGCTTAGTTTCCTCTCCTTGCACGGAACCAGAGTGGGTGCCGAGTTCACGGGACTCTGCAGCTTTGCTCGGCCTAGAATGTTCTCGCAGCGAAAAGCCACCGCGTTCTGGCGTCTCTCCTCGCTTTGCCCCATCATGGTCTCTATCACATCTCCACACGCCAGGAACTATAACCTCCTCCCACCACAGAGAAGGGAAGGCCGACGTCTTGATCAGTTCCTTGAACGAATTGTCACTGCACAGAGGTCCAGCCCTGGGATCAGGCTAGGCCCTGCGAGGGTTACAGCTGACTACAGGCTCCAAGCCAGCTGGAGGTAAGATGGACAGTGAGGCCGCCACCAGTGAGCCAGAAACGCCGTGAGAGGAGACAGAGAAACATCCGGCTTCGCAGAGGAAGTTCACAGCGCGTGGGCCTTGTGCGTATTTGGTAAATATTTACGGGCGTCTCTGAGCTAGTCGCCAAGGACATCCTATAGCTTTTGGAGACTTTCGGTGTCTACACTGTTCATCTGCAGCTTTTCTTTCCCGCATTGCCCTTGGAGTGCGGGTAACATGATGTCTGACAGTGAGCCAGGGAGTATCTCCTTGCTTCTACCTTCTGAGAGCAGTCGTACAAAACTGGACTAACTTCTTACGTGTTGGACAGAACTCACCAGTGAACCCATCTGGGCCTCATGATTTCTATTTTGAAGTTTATTCATTACTGGCACAGTTTTCTCGACAAATATATGCCTGTCTGGATTATCTATTTCTTCTTGTATGAGTTTTGGCAGATTATGTATTTCAAGGAGTTGGTCCACTTCATTTAGGTTTTCAGGTTTGTGACTATTCTACGGCAGTCTTAGTTTTCAGTACTAATGATGTTGCATATCTTTTTATGTGTTTATTTGTTATCTATATATCCTTATCATTGAAATGTCTGTTCATATCTTTTATCCATTTTCCAATTGGTTTGTGTTTTTTTGAGATTGTTGCTTTAAGGTGTGTGCACTTGCCAGAGAGACAGAGACAGAGAAACAGAAAGCAAGAAATCGCCCCCTAGGGGACGGATATACCATAGTCTCTTCTCCTCCATTCTCCTCTTGCGATTTTGGGCACACTCGCATATGCGTGCAGTGTGAGTTTCAAGCCACTGGGTCTGGGACTTGAACTGCAGTCAGCAATTTAGGAGTCCAGCACCTTAACCACTATGCCACCTGCTGGTCCTAGCTTGTTTGTTTTTTATTTTTAAGCTTTGAGAGTTCTTACGTATCTTAGAAACTAGTCCTTTTCAGTGATTTGGAAATATTTATTCCTAGTGTTTAGCTTCTTAGATTTTTTAAAAAAAACTTTGCTGTAGGGCATACATGCTTGCTGGAGAGAGAGAACCTGCCCATGGGGATGGTCATGGCACAATCCCTGTTTCTCTTCCTCAGAAGTTTGGGGGCATACACACACGTGCACCTGGTATGTTTTTGTTTTGAGAGGTTTTCGCTAGAGGGCGCGTGCGCTCGCCAGACAGACAGAGAGAGACATAGAGACAGATAGCGAGAAATCACCCCCCAGGGGGGATGACCATGCCACAATCCCTTCTCCTCCATTCTACTCTCAGGATCTTGGGCACGCACGCACACGCACCCGGTGTGAGTTCTAAGCCACCAGGTCCAGGACACGAACCGCGGTCAACTATATGGGAATCCAGCGACATAGCCATTACGCTAACTGCTGGTTCCCACACCTGGTATGTTTTTCAGACCGAGGGGTCTGGGGCTCAAACTGTGTGGTTGGTCATGTGAGATTCAGCTGCTTTAACCACCATGCTACCAGCTGGCCCAAGCTTCTTAATTGTAAATTAAATTTATTTGGTGTTATATGGCTATTCAATGGTCCATTTCATCTTGGTTGAGTTTTGGCAGTTTGCAATTTTTCAAGGCATTGAAGTTAAGTTAAGTTAAGTTAAGTTAAGTTAAGTTACCTGAAGTATGAGAATGAAGTTGTCTAGCCTCGCTGTCTCTCTGAGGGTGCAGGACCTGTAGTGATAGCTCCTGCTTCATGCCTGACACTGGTGACTTGTCTTCTTTTGTTTTATATTAGTCTTGCTTGAGGTTTATTCATCTTTATTACTTCAAGGAGCTTTTGCTTCATCAATTTTTCTCTGTTGTTTCCCTTTTTTCAATTTTATTAATTTCTGCTCACTTCTCTCATTTCCTTCCTTTTGCCTGCCTTGGGTTTATTTTGCTGTTGTCTAATTTCATTTCTTTTTTTTGAGAGTTTTTTGCTATAGGGCGCATGCGCTTGCCAGAAAGCCAGAGAGAGACAGACAGAAAGCGAGAAATCACCCCCCAGAGGGGATGGCCACACTGCAATTCCTTCTCCTCCATTCTCCTCTTGGGATCTTGGGCACGCATGCACACACGCCTGGCGTGAGTTTAAGCCACTGGGTCTGGGACTTGAACCATGGTCAACTACATAGGAGTCCAGCGACATAGCCATTACGCTAACTGCTGGTCCCTGTTGTTTCGTTTCTTGAGGTGGGAGCTTAGGTGATGGATCTGAGACCTGCCCCACTTCCCACATGGGCCTTAGTGCCGCACTTCCCCTCTCGACACTGCATTGGCCTCACCCCTCATGCTTCGAAATATTCCTACTTTCATTTGGTCCATGTACGCTCAGTCCCTTGAGTCTCCCCCTCTGATTCGTAACCGTCTGGAAGTGTGTCCTTTCACTCCCATGTGTCTGGAGGTTTTCCTGTCATCCTTCTGCTGCTGATTTATAGCTCAAGTCCTGTGGCAAGAGGACACCCCCGGTATTTCCATCTTTCCCGGGGCTTCCTTTACTCACGAGTGTGGGCAGGAGAGAAAGAGAGGGAGAGAGGGGGGGAGTGCTGGCACGGCCCGGTCACCGTGACGCCCAATGCTGTGCCCTCCAGAGGGGAGGGACACTGTGTCCTCTCAGGGGAGAAGGTCAGAAAGGGCCACGTTCCCTCTGTCAAGTCCCTTCCCATGACCTGAGCACTCCCAGGAGGCCCTACCTCACAACACTGTCGTACTGTGGGCACATGTGGACCAAAGAGGTTTCCCTTTTCTGTTGGTTTATCACAAGCAAGACTGTGCATGGCTGTGTGTACACATGTGTGCATGGCCGTGTGTACATACGTGTGCATGGCCATGTACATACGTATGCATGGCCGTGTGTACACGTGTGTGCATGGCCGTGTGTACATGTGTGTGTGGCCATGTACATATGTATGCACGGCTGTGTGTACACATGTGTGCATGGCCGTGTGTACATGTGTGTGCATGGCCGAGTGTACATGTGTGTGCATGGCCATGTACATACGTATGCATGGCTGTGTGTACACCTGTGTGCATGGCTGTGTGTACATGTGTGTGCATGGCCATGTACATACGTATGCATGGCTTTGTGTACACATGTGTGCATGGCCGAGTGTACACGTGTGGGCGAGCACACTGCTGGTGTCCCTCTAGGTCAGAGCCTCAGAGAGAAGTTGCTGAGGCCCAGCCCACCATCTTCAGTTATCCTGGAGACTGTGGGATGGTCCCCCAGCACTGCATGGGCTCTGCTGCTTCTATGGAAAGTCCCAAACATGGACAGAGTGTATCATACACCATCCCTCGGCTGAACTCCTGTGAGTTGTGGCCGACCTTCTGCGGCCATCTCAGGTGGACGAGCAGGCGAGCACCTCAGCGGCTCAGTCACATGTCCCCCTCCTGTTTCCCCATCCTGTCGGGTCCTGAGCGAGTGTGTGTGCCGGCTTGTCCAGAGCGAATCCGGCCTCCTTGGCACGGCATGGAGGCACCACGCGTGGGCTGGCGATCTCAGGGTCTCTTTGAGCTAAGCCCAGACGCGGTATCTTCTTGCCCATAGACATTGCAGAATGATCGCTACAAATAACAGATCTGCTTTTAGTGCCAGAGGTGAAACCCGCAGTGAAGTGCAGAGCTCTCGCGAGCATGGCCTGGTCAGTGGTGGACGCTTTATACCGTTTCATGCCATGCAACCACCACACACGTCTATTTATTTATTTTAATTTGACCAGAGAGGGGCAGAGTGGGGGGTGAGAGAGCAAACTGCCAGACCACTACTCAAGCCATAGTCGGCCACGTGGGAGTCCAGCACCCTTAACCACCATGCCACCGGCTCCAAGAGCTAGAATATTTCTAGCTCCCCAGAAGGTCCCTTTTCGCACCCTTTAAAAACATAACATTCAATGTTTGAATTTGCTTGTCACATACTTTTGTTTACTCCAATCAGGGTTGGGACCAGTAGGTGGCATAATGGCCATGTGGCTGGACTCCCATGTAGCCGAATGCAGTTTGAGTCCTGGACCCGGTGGCTTAAACTCACACGGACTACGTGTGCATGCATTCCCAAGATCCCGAGAGGAAAATGGAGGAGAATAGAGGAGAAAGGGTCATGGTGTGGCCATCCCCCTTGGGGGTGATTTCTCGCTTTGGTCTCTTGGTCTCTCTGTCTGGCAAGCACACACGCCCTATAGCAGAAAACCCTCTTCTCCCTGCCCCTCCCCCCCCAAATCAGGGTCTAGGCAGAAACCACCTTTCTTTTCCTCCTGGTGAGCAGGCCAGGTGGTCTGCTCTTCAGTCTCCGTCATGGCTTTGCCAAAGGCCTGCTCTTG
>NW_006204462.1:1320781-1325692 GCF_000334495.1 Tupaia belangeri chinensis | reverse complement strand
AGCAGGCCCCTGCCCTGTGCATGCCTGGGAGTGTGCCTGCAGGCCCAGAGGCTCAGCACCTCCTGACGGGAGCACCTGCCCGTGGTGCATTCTCTCCACAGGCGCCGCCATGCTGTGGCTGGTCGGTGTGAGGGCAGCGAGGGCGAGTCCCTGCTGAGTTCCTTAAGTCACCGGAGGTTTCCGAAGGGCGAGGGGCTAGCTCTCCTTTCTCACGTTTTAACTACAGTATTTCTCCAGAGAAATTTCCCCTCATTAATTATTTGCTTATCCTGAGGTGCGGCTTTTATAAGAAATTGGCAGGCCTTAGCTCTTTTACTAATGTATGGGCTGGCTTATGATCTAGCATTAAGGGAGTCAGATCTCACATTATTGACTATGTGTTTGGGTCCTGGACCCAGCAGCTTGAAAACCTGCCAGACACCTGTGCACGGATGCCTAAAATCCTGGACGGAGGGAGAGATGGAGGGAAGGGATTGCAGTTGACCATTCCCTGGGGAGGGCTCCTTGCTCTCCCGGCTCTCCGTCTCTTTCTGGTGAGCACACATACCTTCTGGCAAATTTTTTAAAATAAATAAAAAGTAAAGAAGGAAAAAGAACCTTCTTATCCAGCCTTTTTGAATAGAAGACACACTGTTAACAGGAAGCCCATGAGTCACACAAAGACAGTCAGAGAGGCGCTGGCCGTGCGAGCGCCCTGTGGCCCACCGTGGAGACGCCGTCACAGCAAGGGACTCATGGCGGCCAAGCAACACAGCCTAGGGATCGGGACGGTGGCATGGGCGCTTGCTCACACTGCGTTCACTGACGTACACATGGATGCTGCTTGTCTGCCGGCAGTGGGCGGTGGCCGGGATCCCCAGGCCAACTTCCCAAATGCGGGGACCACGGCGAAGCGAGGCAAAGCTCAAGACAGAAGCCCACGGGAGGCAGAGTGGCTGCCAGCACGCCGAGTCTGACTGCTGCGTCCCACGGCAGGTCGCTCAGCACCGCGACCAGTGAGCAGTGGGCTGTGACCTCGGACCACCGTCCTGTCATCCCGGGTCGTTCACACACTGGCTCAGGATGGCTAGTGTGACCCTTGGGTGCAGCTCCTCCTCAGACACTGGGCGTGGCCTTGGGGACGGTGAGGGTTGGGCTGCAGGAGCGGTGGCAGCCACCTTCGTCCCTCCGCTCTCACTGCGCCATTCTGACGTCAGACCGGACAGAACCCACGGTCTCCAGTGCGTGTCTGAGGACCCCAGGTGGGCCGAAGTCAAAACCAGCCTTCCTAACAAGTTCTAGGCGCTTTGGAACGAATAGCGCTTTAAATACATCGTCCGGAATGCTTAACTGGTCTGGCACCAGGCACAGAAACGACTCGGCGGATCTGCATCGTGGGTGAAGAGCCACAGCGCCGAGCCTGCCCATAACGGTTTCCACGTGTCGTGACCACGGCAGACAACACGACTGGAGGTGAGCCACGCCGCCGTTTCGTCTTTACGAAGTCAGCAAACGGCATTCCGGCAGAGTCCGCACACCCGCTCCTGCAGACAGAGAGACGCGGGAGGAGTTGGGCCTGGCCTGGTTTATCCTGGAGCTGCCCGCTCGGCCATGGGTGCGATGACAGGCCAGCACACAGCCTGCGGTCGTTCCCGCGTTAATGCTGGAAACGAGGCGAGCTTGGCTCGCCACAGGGGATGCCCGTGCCGCTACCCCAGGCACTAGTTGTTGTAGAACTGCGCTTTGATCGGCCGAGGCCCTTTCTGAGGTATCCCTGCCAGGTGCTACAGAGACAGCGGTCGTAGGCAATTCCATCAGAGCAGCAGCACCCGCGTTGCAACCTTTGACGTTGCAGAGGACGGACGGGAGCAGAGTGGGAGGCCGTGGCTGAGGGCAGAGGGGCAGGAAGGCCCAGAGGACGGAGAACAAAAGGGACGCCTGCTTAGGTCCCGGGCGCGAAGCTGTCAAGAGCCCTACCCCATGGCGGATGGCGGGCCCCTCCCTGCACACAGAGGCGCCCCCACTTCCCCAGCAGGGCTGGGGCAGCCTGGGGTTACAGTGCGGGGGGCGGATTCTGCTCACGGATTCTGGAAAAGCCTCCCCTCCCTGCGACAGGGCTCTATTTACGGTTTCAGGGCAGAGGATGTGATGCTCTGAGCAGCTTGGCTGTCCCCTGTCCGGGACCGTGGGGGAGCCTTCGTGAGGTCACGCTCAGGATGGCAGAGACGCACTGACCAGGTGCATCTCCGTGGTGGGAGGGCTGAGGACGCCCTGGCTTAGTCTCTACTACTCACAGCGGAAGGCACTCCGACGCATGCATCCACATCCGTCACCACCAGGCGGCCTTGACCGGGACCCTGCGGAACTGGCCCTCTGCTGAAGTGGACCCCCGCCTCCCCCAGCGCTCTCCGCAGTGTCCAGTCTGCGGCCCGAAGCCGGCACTCATCCTCCGGGCAACTGAGATGTCTTCCCTCCTCCCATCCCTACTCTTAGCTGGTCACTGCGGCACAACCTTCGGACTCAGAAAAAGGTCACCTCCTCCTGGAAGCCTCTACAGACCTCCCAGATGGCTGCCACATTTTACAGTCCCTCACTTTGCCCTCCCAGCCTGGCGCTACCCTACTCTGCTGTGGCTGTGGGCGGCCTGCCCCGAAGCAGGGGCGGGGCCTGTGTCTCTGTCCCTCGTCCATCTCTGTGAGCTACCACAGGGCCTGGGAGGCACGGCTGCAGAACCTGCAGCGAGTCGCAGGACCTGGGAGCCAAGCTTTTCAAAGACTAATTACAGAAAGGCGAACAATGTATTTCAAAACAAGTTGGTATGTGATAAATGTGTGTAATTTTAATTTGTCAATTAAAAAATAAATTAACAAAAGATAAAAGCAAACATGACAGGCAGTTTCCAGGTGGCCACAGACAGCTGGGAGGACAGGCAGCCCTAACCACCAAGCAACGCGGGTCAGACGGGCACCAGCCCACAGCACCATCGGCTGGCAAGGCTCAGGCGCTCCGGTGCTGGGACTGCCCGGTGAGACCTTCCTCTGGGGAGCCTGCCAGTGCCTCTGCGTTCTGTCTGTCAGAGCGAGTCAGGCCAGCTCAGAGCCACGTGCAGGCACACAGGTCTCACTCTCTAAAGTCACTTTCCTTTTATGCCAGAGGGCACGTGTGCACACAAGGTGGGAGGGGGAGAGGGCACGTGTGCACACAAGGTGGGAGGGGGAGAGGGCACGTGTGCACACAAGGTGGGAGGGGGAGAGGGCACGTGTGCACACAAGGTGGGAGGAGAGGGCACGTGTGCACACAAGGTGGGGGGGAGGAGAGGGCACGTGTGCACACAAGGTCGGGGGGAGAGGAGCCAGATGGTCCTGGATGCTCTGCAGTTCTCCCTCCTGTCAGGGCCTGGGCACGCCGTGTGCACACGCCTTGCATTTCGGCCTCAGTCTGGCCAGCCTCGGGGGACGTGGTGTCCCCTGCACTATGCTAAACCTCTGTACTATGGCGCCGGCCCAGAGCCACGTCCTGATGACCTGGGCGGTGTGCGTACAAGATGAAAACTGTCGGCAGCTGTTTGGGGACAAGCCACCACCACCCACCCTGTGGTCACAATAGGGACGTCCCTCCCACAGGGAAGCACACTTACCTCCTAACCCTTCCGTTGTGCGCTGGTTCATGGGTCCAAGACAGTTGAGCAAACATGAGTTCAGTCTGGTTTCACAAAGCCCCTGGTACAAGACCAGCCTTATTTATTTTAGGGAGATTTTTGCTATAGGGCACCCATGCTCGCCAGAGAGACAGAGACAGAAAGTGAGAAATCACCCCCTCCCCCGGGGTGAAGGCCATGCCGCAATCCCTTCTCCTCCATTCTGTCGGGTTCTTGGGCACGCACATGCCCAGCATGAGCTTTAAGTCACAGGGTCCGGAACTTGAACCGCGGTCGACTATGTGGGAGTCCAGCAATGGAACCATTACGCCATCTGCTGGTCCTCAGCTTCTGTATTTTTAACGTGTGTGTGTGTGTGTGTGTGTGTGTGTGTGTGTGTAAAAGGACAAGAATGTGTTTACAGAGATCAAAGCATAGGTGAGTGAGTGTGCCTTTTACACAGCTTTCCGATGGTACAGGGGGGCGGGGATGGGCACTTCATAATCACTGGCACTAAACAAAGTTGCAGAATTCTTTGCTAGATACTTTAGGAAATCTTGAAGATAATTCAGTAGTAAAGCAAGGCTCTCCAGTATGCTGGCTCTCCCCAGCATACTCATTATTATCAGTGTTTCCTCATCAAGAGGTATGAAGGCCAGCATCACACCAACCTGTATAAATAATCTCAGGAGATGAGGCATACATCTGGGACATAGGCGCATCAAGGTGATCTGCAAGGATCCCAGCATACTGTGGTCTTTCAAACTTGTGGAGTAGCTAAGTGCCCAACGTGATGTTGAAATATTTTTTTATACCTGCCACAATTTCATTAACAGCATACTCCTTAATATCAGTATTTCCTTAAGATTTCTTATAATTTGCATAATCTTCCAGAATAGAATCCACATTCTTTTTAGCAGGAACATAAAAGAGCTAATTTTTGCCTGATAATTAAGTCCCAGTCATTGACAAACCACAGTTTTAGCTCTTCCAGAGTCTTTAGCTTCAACTCTGTTCAAGAATGTTTCCTCATTTTCGGGAACCAGCAGTTAGCATGACGGCTATGTCACTGGACTCCCACGTAGTCGACTGCGATTCATGTCCCGGACCCAGTGGCTTAAAACTCACGCCGGGTGCGTGTGCGTGTGTGCCCAAGATCCTGAGAGGAGAATGGAGGAGAAGGGGTTGCGGCGTGACCATCCCCTCTGGGGGGGGGATGATTTCTTGCTTTCTGTCTCTCTGTCTCTCTGGCGAGTGCACACGCCCTATAGTGAAAAATCTCTCCAAAAAAAAAA
>NW_006204462.1:1313642-1319966 GCF_000334495.1 Tupaia belangeri chinensis | reverse complement strand
GTGCACACAAGGTGGGAGGAGAGGGCACGTGTGCACACAAGGTGGGGGGGAGGAGAGGGCACGTGTGCACACAAGGTCGGGGGGAGAGGAGCCAGATGGTCCTGGATGCTCTGCAGTTCTCCCTCCTGTCAGGGCCTGGGCACGCCGTGTGCACACGCCTTGCATTTCGGCCTCAGTCTGGCCAGCCTCGGGGGACGTGGTGTCCCCTGCACTATGCTAAACCTCTGTACTATGGCGCCGGCCCAGAGCCACGTCCTGATGACCTGGGCGGTGTGCGTACAAGATGAAAACTGTCGGCAGCAGGTTGGGGACGGCAGCTGTTTGGGGACAAGCCACCACCACCCACCCTGTGGTCACAATAGGGACGTCCCTCCCACAGGGAAGCACACTTACCTCCTAACCCTTCCGTTGTGCGCTGGTTCATGGGTCCAAGACAGTTGAGCAAACATGAGTTCAGTCTGGTTTCACAAAGCCCCTGGTACAAGACCAGCCTTATTTATTTTAGGGAGATTTTTGCTATAGGGCACCCATGCTCGCCAGAGAGACAGAGACAGAAAGTGAGAAATCACCCCCTCCCCCGGGGTGAAGGCCATGCCGCAATCCCTTCTCCTCCATTCTGTCGGGTTCTTGGGCACGCACATGCCCAGCATGAGCTTTAAGTCACAGGGTCCGGAACTTGAACCGCGGTCGACTATGTGGGAGTCCAGCAATGGAACCATTACGCCATCTGCTGGTCCTCAGCTTCTGTATTTTTAACGTGTGTGTGTGTGTGTGTGTGTGTGTGTGTGTGAGAGAGAGAGAGAGAGAGAGAGAGAGAGAGTTTGTGGTGTTTTTATGGACAAGGCCTCTGTCACAATCCTGCCTTACCCAGGACCACAGGTGTGTGCTGCCGTGCCCGGCTTTTCCAGACAGGGCCTCTGGTCTGCGTACTGGCTCACACTGGCTGTGAGCTGGCTGTCCTGCCTCAGCCTCTCAGGAGGGCACGACTACAGGTGCACACGACCACACGCTGCCCCCAGCTGCTTAGGGTGGGCCAGGACTCCAACCTGGGCCCCAGTTCAGATTCTAGCAGTGCCCAGCGCACACGCCCTGGCTGGAACTGGCTTTTCCATGGCCAGTCACAGCATCGGGGCTGTGTGGTGGGCTGGCATGCTGACCCTCAGCACCTGGCTCTCTAGGGAAGACATTTCATAGCCCCTGGTCTAGGGTAGTCTAATCTAAGTCCGAACAAAGTGAGATGCGGGTCCAGACAAGGGCCTACACATGGTTCTCTGAACTGTGTCCTTGCACACGGAGCCCACAGAGCCACCGGATCAGACCACATGACCCGAAGACCAGTGAAGCCGGAAGAGAAAACATCGGCTCCTGCCCCCTGCATCGAATGGCAAGGTACGAACTGACTCCATTCAGACGGAGAGAACAGAGCGAGGGCAGAGCTGGCCCGTCGCGGCTCTGAGACCTACTGGTGTCAGCACTGCTCTTGCCTGGGCCCTCTGCTGCTCTCGGGAACCGGTCTCGGTGGATCTCTGCTCCCCCATGGAGCAGGTCCCAGTTTCTGCAAGTGTAGAATCTACACCCTGCCTGGCCGGACAGCTCTGCCTCAGACTCAGTCAAGAATCAGGGTGCCCCCAGGGCCATGGCTGGGCCCTCCAAACCCACGCCTTCTCCTTTGGTCCCATTAGCCCCGAAGTCTGAATGTGTTCTGTATCAGCTCCGAAGCCCAGAGTCTCAGCAAAATACCACCCAAGTCAGACACGGTGACCTGAGGCGTGACTCTCTCTGCTGTGGCCAGTGAAGTTGAAACACAGGGCACGGCCTGTTCTGAGAGGGAGAAACCAGGAGAAAGAACGCAGCCACAGGTCCCAGGGAAGCCCACGCCCAGCAGGGAACCAGCGCAGTGCCCTGATCCGGCCCACCGACCCACTGGTAGGGAGCTCCTTCTGGGGAGAGAAGCGTGTGTGTAGACCTCCTTCCGTCCCAGCTCTCTGACTCTGTTAGTCCCGGCTGCTGGAGTCACGCAGGGCTCGTGGTCAGGGTGGTGACACCCACACTGACGTGCTCATCCCGAGTGGCTTTCACAACACTGTCCACTTTTTGCAACGTGGAAGGCTGATTCTCATTCCTTTTCACTTCCCACCTCCTTCTTCAGCCCAGGCACCACTTCTCCCTTCTTATTCCCTGAGCAGCCAAGAGACCCCATGCCACTCCCTCAGCACTGCTCAGAGACCGCCAGGCTGACGCCCAGCATCCCTTCCACGAAGCATTGGAGCATGAGCAAGGGCAGGGAGGCGCTTTTCCACTTCAGAGACAGCGATGCAGGGAACACGGTGGTGGCCACGGGCACGCCCACAGAGGATGCAGTCGAGGCTGACCACGGGCACGCCCACAGAGGCTGCAGTGGAGGGCCATCACAGGCACACCCCGAGACTGTAGTGGAGGGCGACCACGGGCATGCCCACAAAGGCTGCAGTTGAGGCTGACCATGGGCATGTCCACAAAGGCTGCAGTTGATGCTGACCACGGGCATGCCCACAGAGGCTGCAGTGGAGGCGGGGTGTGCAGGGAGGCTCCTGAAGACAAGTCCACCAGCTGTGGGGCTCCTTGCCAGCCTTGGGCCCACTTACTGGTGGCCCTGGTATGGCTGGGGTGTCCACTATGTCCAACATAGGCAGGATGGAGCCAGGAGACCATGTGGGGAGGGCTCCACACATGTGCCTGTGACATGTACCATGGCGAGGCCACACAGAGACCATGAGCACGGGTGGGCATGGTGATCTGCTCTTGGCCCTGGCAGCATCCACACAGGATGGCCTTCCCTCCGCTTTCCAAAAGTGCTCTCGCTTCCATGTGGACCTTCCTGAGCAGGCGTCCCGCCGTGTTTCTGCAAGCAGCTGTGGATCTGGGTTCTCCAAGGCCATGGGGGCTCTCCGTGAGGTCTTCTTCTTTCTGAGTCCCACTGGTTAACAGTGCTCCCTGGCATGCACCCACAGCCTCCCAGCCTCGGCCCACCCCAGTTCTCATGCTGTTCCCACATGTCCGGTATGTCCCGGCAGCACCCCACCTGTCAGGCCTCTGTAACAAGCTCCGTCCCTCTGCTCCACTGGGCAAGCCCCGGACCGAGGTGCCAGCCAGTCTGGTTCCTGCGAGGACCTCCTGGCTCAGCAGAGAGAGGCCAAGCTCTGATGTCCTCCCCGAGGGCACTCGCCCCATTCCTGGGCTCCAGCCTCGCACTCCTGTCTACGCCCAGTCACGCCCCAAGGCCTGGCCCTGAGGCCGCCATGTTGCAGTTAGGGTCTGGGGTGAGGGCTGGGGCGCAATTTCTGCCATGACAGGCGGGCCCACAGGTCCACATACGGGGGCCCACGTCCAAGTTTACTCATGTGGTTGTTGAGAGTTCAGTCCCTTGGGCGTGGCTGGCCTGAAAGCCGGTTCCTTGGTCACCCACAGCACCTTCCACGCAGGCTCTGCATCAGCAGCTCAGGCCACACAGCGAGACTGCTCGTGACAGGCCTGGAAGGGACAGCAGCACTCGGCCATGCTGTGCACACCGCAGCAGCCCCAGCCTCAGCCCACTCGGGGGGCACCACACATGCACGCCTGGAGGCGGCCCATTGGGGCCTGCAGGGCAGCCCACAGAGCTGGCCGCTATGTCCTCACCACGAACCTCGCCAGTGGGCAGCTCTTCTGGTGGCATGTCAGGTCTGAGCCCTGCCTCAGGCATTCCTTGCCCTGAGTTCTCTCCCCCAAGAAGCTGGAGGTAAGGAGGTCTCACTTCTCATCCCATAAGTCCTGGCTTCTGTACGTGTGTTCCCAGAGGGAGAGAGAAGGAAAGGAAGACAGAGGGAGGGAGAGCAGGCCCCCTGGGGCGTGGTCACAGCAGTCCCTTCCCTACTCTCGGGACTGCGGTCACCTACGCACATGCACTGGACATGTTTCTTGAGCCACCAGGTCTGGGACTCGGCAGTGCCACAGGCCATGTGGGATCCAGGGCCCTAAGCACCCTGTCCGCTGGTGAGATCTCTTGCAGCAAGGGTCAGACAGTACTGTCAACGCGGAGCACAGCTGCGGCCCGCCCTGCACCGCCCCTGCAACATGCCCTTGTCACCGGATGGCCATGCTGGGGCGGGGAGGGCACTGTCCCTTGGCCTGGTTTTCCAGGACGCAGACAAGTTCCTTTCTTGTTCAATAATCCTGCCACTACCCTCCGAAGAGATGTCACTGGTGCAAACCCTGTCCAGGGGTCATATCTCCCTGGCCACGCGACCCTCTGCCCTCCTCCGCATGGTTTATAAACAGCGAACGTGTTTACAGTTTCTGCGGGTCTCACAGGTAGTACATCACTGTACTGTTTTTCCCGACAAGTCTGAACCGTTTGTCACGGAAGGACAGGAGACGAGGGTCCCTGGCCCTCACCCCTCCACATGCCTTCTTCACAAAGCCTTCCAGCTCACTCCGCCCTGCTCTGCTGTCACCTTCTGCCCGTCAGGCCCACGCAGGGCGGCCAGCCTCCCCTCCTCGCCCTCTCACCGCTGCGCTGTGTGGCGCAAGGTCCCTGTTGCGGGTCCCTCCATAATGAGTTAAGACAGGCTGTGACCTGGCCTTGTGGCTTGAGATGGCTGGCCACTGAAGTCACCTCCCCTTGTCCGTCCTTCCTGCAGGACCTGGAGAGGGTCTAGCAACGTCATCGAGCCTGAGGTTGATAACTGATAACCCTGGGGTGCTCGTTTATTAAGAGCAGAGGCTGTCTGTCAGGCACGGTCTGGACGTCGGAGCACCGGATCAACCGGACAAGGGTCCTTTCATGAGTGCATTTTGTCTCTGATCCCAGAGGTTTCTGACTTGTAACAATGAACAAAGTCCCGGTTGGCTTGAAGACAAAGGGAGCAGGTTCTGGTCTGGAAGGGAGCCAGGGTCCCTGAGGGGGCAGAGGAGGAGAGCCGAGTCCCAGACCACAGTCCCCCGAGGCCTGCGGCTCGGACCTGACCCACTGGCACTAGCTTAGCCTCAGTTCGGGGGCTCCGCCTGTCTGCAGCCGGTGACCAGTGACCTCCGGAACAGCCTGGAGTCCTGGGCGGGCCTCGCCCTCGCAGGGGACAGCCTGCCGGCCCTTGGTCTGGAGGGAGGAGCCAGCTGAAGGGTCTGCGTAGGGAAGCCACAGCGGGCAGCCTGGCCTGGCCTGGCCTTGCGTGTCAGCCGTTCTCGCTTTATTTCCACCCAGGTCGCACTTTTGTCCCCACGGAAAGAAATGGCATTACGACCGCAATCAAAGAAAAAAATGCCTTTCCAGTAGCAGTCCTTCTCCTTTTCGGAATCTCCATGCCCTCCTCCAAGGAGAACCGGACTCCGGAACCCTGGCATTGGAGAAGCAGGGTATGTGAGCTGACCGGCTGTGGGAGGCTGTGGGTGTCTGCTCTCCATGCTCAGCTCCCCAGAGGCAGGGCCTTATCTCAGCTCCACCGCCACCCCGAGAGCACTTAACCCCGCAGGTAAGGAATGTCTGCTGGGGGGGTAAGCAAGCAAATGACTAATTAGAAACTGGCTGAGGGAGTTCCTGGGAGTGGGCCCGGGGAACTGCTGACAGGCGCAGTTTAAAACTGGTATGTTTGGGGCAGTGAAGTTTGAAAGCTTAAATGATCTTGGGCCCAGAGGCTGGGGAATTTCCCCAGTAATGTGAGCCCCTAAGGGAAGGCTAGCTGGCCACGGATCCAACCAACCAGGAGTAGAAACGGGCCTTGCCCAGGTGCCCAGCAGTCAGGCCTTGGTGGCCTACACTGAGCACGGACACCGTCGTCACTGTCCTGCAGGCAAGACCCTGTAGCTGTCCACCCCGTGCTCCATCACCGGTCGCAGTGACCTGGAGGAGATTCGCGGTGCCCAGGAGCGCCTGTGGCTCTCACCCCATGCCTGCCATTTTATTTAACGGCTGCGCACCGGGCATTTCGGTATAGGGTCCTGGAACAAGTCCACCGCGCTAAGGAGGGCCGACTGCACCCCCATTTCAGGACAGAGACAGAAGCTGTGGGTCTTCCAACCTTCAAGGCTCTGCAGGGCCAGGTGCTGGGGTCCCTCCCCTCCATCCTGCCCGACCTGCTCGCAGGGCCTGCCGCTGGGCCGCCCTGGGCACGTGCGCTCTGGCCAGCGTTCACCAGGCGTCCTCCCTGCAGGTACCGGTTTAAACGGCACAGGGGCCACTGGGCCAGCGCGCTCCCCGGCCGTCGCGCCCCAGAGGAAGGTCCAGGACACGGAGGCGGGTCCGGAGAGCCAACCGCACCCCGCGGTTCTCCCGCCCGGCGTTCCAGGTGCAGATGCGGCGGGGCGCTGCCC
>NW_006204462.1:1310405-1312243 GCF_000334495.1 Tupaia belangeri chinensis | reverse complement strand
TAGGGAAGATGCCTGTTTTTGTGCCCGCGCTGGACTGCGGTGCTGGGCCCGTGCGTAGTGTCACCGCCACCGCCGTCCTGCCACCCCGTCCTGCCTCCCCCGTGCTCCTGTCCGGGCAGTTCCTGCTCGGGTGTGCACGACAGGGCTCTGGGACGTCGGTATTTTTAGCTAAACGCTTGTTTTAAAACTCAGAGCACAGGCAGGGAGGTCCCGAACCACAGTGGACAGTGGTGCGCACGGGTCCGGCCGGCTGTCAGGGAGGGGGCTGCACCAGGCCTGCCACTCTAGTTTCCTGTTTAGGTTTATGTTTTCTTTTTGGAAAACTGTAACCTCTTTTTCTCTACCGCGTGAAAGTCTCAAAGTCAGCCACAATGTTGTCGGGCAGGTGGCGGGTGTGCTGGCCCTGTGCAGAGCAGCCGCCGGGCCTTCCCGGCCACGCTCGCTGCGGCAGCAGGCGTGGGAGCTGGACACGCACACGTCCACGTGGAGACTCGGGAGCCAACCTGGGCTCTGGTGGCCTTTCAGGTGGCCCCGGGCTGATGCGCAGAGAGGACGGTCCACCCCGTCACCCGTCGGGGGTTAGGCTCTCTGCCACCTCACAGGATCCAAGTGGCTTTGTCCTGTTTGTGAAGTGAGTTCCTTTTATCATCCAGTGTATTTTAATCCCACTTGACAGTATTTTTTTTTTTTTTGTAAGTAATGATGCTGACTTTGTGGGTTCCTGTCAGTTGGGACCCAGGAGAACCCTGCCAGCTCTGTGTGGAGCGAGTGTGAGGGATGCCTGCTGGCTTTCTCTGTCTGTGTGCTCTGGCTTGGTTCTGGTAAAGAAGTCTTGTCGGACTCTTCCTGGGATCTAGATTTATAAGGTTTCTCTGTGTTAAAGTATCGGATAATTTCTTACATCAGTTATAAAACGCTCAGGATTTGTGTCTAAGTTTGTGTCCGACTTTATTAAAGTCAATAAATGTATAAATAACATGTCTATAACTATGTCTTATTATTAATAAGCTTTAATATATACAAATGTAGTGGAACTTTGTATTGTATTTATTTGTTGGTCACTGAATTTTTAAAATAGAAGTTTCTTTTTTGGAAATCATACAAATCAGTTTCGTTTTGCGTATTTTATCCACGTCACTGGCTGTTTCTCGGGCTGATCACAGAGCTTTTCTGAAAGGCGTTTTCTTTCTTTTTCTAAAAAAATTATTTAATTTTATTTATTCATTCATTTATTTTTAGTTTGACTAGAGAGACACAGAGAGAGAAAGTGGTAAAGTGAGAAAGCAAGCCTCCCGGTCCGAGACTCGAACCATGGTCGGCCATGTGGGAGTGTCCTGCACCTTAACCACCACACCACCTGCTGGTCCCTGAAAGACGCTTTTTTACGGGAGCGCTGGTGTGATAATGACGGCTCCTTCAGTCTGGACCGAGTGGTGCTTGCGCCTGAGAAGGCAGGAACGTGGCACTGCTGGGGTGTCCGGGGAAGGGTGTTTGCAGCTGTCGGCCAGAAACCCCCAGTCCGGTCCTCAGGTTAGAGCAGAGCTTTCCTCCCCTCAGCTCTTTCCAAGAGCGAAGTCGCTCTGCCAAAACGGCTCAGTCGGACGTGGCAGCCGCCCGCATCCCCGTCGGGAGCGGGAGGTGCCTGGGGGCTTTGTACAGGCCGGCAGGCCTGGGGTCGTTCTCGCTGAAACCGAGTGCAGGAGGCAGCTCCCAGTCGTGGAGATGGCCTCGCGACTTGGATGGCACAGCGGCCTCGGAGCACGGGGTGGTGCAGGAGCGCGGCTGGTGGCTCCGAGCCGTCCCTGGGCAGCCGTTCGCAGCCCGGGGGCGGCGGAGTC
>NW_006204462.1:1309718-1310344 GCF_000334495.1 Tupaia belangeri chinensis | reverse complement strand
GGCCGGGGCTCTCCCCGGCATCCCCGTCCTGCCTTTCCTCGTGCTGGCCTCACAGGTAGTCCCCGCCCGTCGGCCTGTACCAGGCTTAGTACAGTTAGGGCAGTTAGTGCAGCCGCCCGCGATGGAAGGGGCTCAGGAGGTCTCGGGGAACAGGCAGCCTTTGCAGACGGCGCCGTGAGGGCACGGTCAGGGCTGCTGTGTGACGTGTGGAAGGGCCTCGCCAGCCGCTCATCTGGTGCTGGGAGCAGCACACGTACCGCTCATGGCGCGCGGCTGGCGGCCGCTGGAGGAGTGAGGCCCGCCCCGACGCCGCCGGGAGCATCCTGCCTCCCTTCCGGGAACCGCCTATCAGGAGGTAGGGTTGTAGCTCGTGAGAAGACGGGAGTTTAGATTCGAGCTCGGTATGTGGCCAAGCCAGGCGCTCAGGAGGTCAGCCCGACTGCGGGTTACCTGCTTTCACTTTCTGGTGCTTTTCCGTGCTTTTCCAAGACAGCCACGTGAAGAATCTCGGGCCATTTTGCTGTGGAGGCTTGTTAAGGCCCCTCGCGGCATCCGTTCGTGTCCTAAAGCCGAGGGGCCATCTCGTGCAGGGTCACTGCCCGTCCCGTGGCAGGAGCGGCCTCCTG
>NW_006204462.1:1299804-1305430 GCF_000334495.1 Tupaia belangeri chinensis | reverse complement strand
GGCCGCTGGAGGAGTGAGGCCCGCCCCGACGCCGCCGGGAGCATCCTGCCTCCCTTCCGGGAACCGCCTATCAGGAGGTAGGGTTGTAGCTCGTGAGAAGACGGGAGTTTAGATTCGAGCTCGGTATGTGGCCAAGCCAGGCGCTCAGGAGGTCAGCCCGACTGCGGGTTACCTGCTTTCACTTTCTGGTGCTTTTCCGTGCTTTTCCAAGACAGCCACGTGAAGAATCTCGGGCCATTTTGCTGTGGAGGCTTGTTAAGGCCCCTCGCGGCATCCGTTCGTGTCCTAAAGCCGAGGGGCCATCTCGTGCAGGGTCACTGCCCGTCCCGTGGCAGAAGCGGCCTTCTGCAGGCGGTCACCACCCCACATGTGCACCGCAGCCCTCCCCAGCCTGCCTGTCGCCTGCCTGTTCCCGCTGGGGCCTTCCTGCCTGGGCTCGGAGGGCCATCGGCCTGAGCGGCTTGCTCTGTCCCTGGCTCTAGTGGTTTGTGGGAGCTGCTGGGGATTAGATTTCAGGTCCCCTCCCCTGACGCACAGTCCACCCTGTCACCTCCATTTTGTCCAGGGGCCATTGGCTTCCTTCAGGGACAAGCGGAGCCCCCTTAGCTGTCAGAATGCCTCAGGCCAGAAGAGTTCCGGGCCTGGCTTGCATGGGTTCAGATGTTTGTGTGTACGCAATCTCTCCGGGCCGGGGCTCGGAGCCGGGCAGGACGTGGACTTGCGATCTGCGAACACCTCGCGTGCCCAAGGCCGTTTTAAGCGGGTGCCTGTGTGGTGGCATCTTGATTCCGACCTGTCGCTGTGGTCAGGTATGGGATTTTCCAGTCGCGGCCATCTCAGCGCTCAAAACTCTCAGATTTTGGAGCATTTTACATTTGGGATTCCAGGTGAGGGCTGCTCAGCCTACAATTCTTTGTTTTTTAAAATGTTTATGTTGTCCTAGTATGATGCCTGATGCTAACCCTGAGCCGAGACAGGACCCTGGCGCAGGTGGGGCGGGCACCGGACACAGACGCACACGGGCTCGCATAGGAGGGCTGCAGGAGGTCCTGGAGGCGAAGGGACCCGGATCGCACAGGCCTCACAGTTCGAATCCTGGTCTCTGCGGCTCGCCAGAACACATGGGCACGTATGCTTGCATTTGTGCCAGACCCAAATGAGGGAGAAAGGACAAGGGATTGCGGGGCGACCGATGCTCTCGGTGCTCTCTCTACCCTCTCTCCATCTGTTTGGTGAGCACACTTGCCCTCTGCAAAAAAAAAAAAAAAAAGCAAAAATAGGGTGAAAGTATGAGCTTATTTTGGAACCAGAAGAATGAAATAGAAATTCATAGTTTTTCTTTTCTTTTTTTTTTCTTTTTTTGGAGAGGTTTTTGCTATAGGGCGTGTGCGCTCACCAGCCAGACAGAGAGAGACAGAGAGACAGAAAGCGAGAAATCACCCCCCCAGGGGGGATGGTCACGCCGCAATCCCTTCTCCTCCATTCTCCTCTCGGGATCTTGGGCACGCACGCACACGCGCCCAGCGTTAGTTTTAAGCCACCGGGTCCGGGACATGAACCGCGGTCGACTACGTGGGAGTCCAGCGACACAGCCATTACGCTAACTGCTGGTTCCCGAAATTCATACATAGTTTTTCGTGACATGTATCTCCAGGAGTGTTTGAAGAGCTCTCACTTATAAGTGTGCATGCACATGCATACTACACACAGCCCTCACATGTACGCGTGCACATGTGTACTGCACACAGCCCCGTGCGTGTACGTGTGCACATACGTACTACACACAGCCCTCACTGGTATGTGTACATGTATGTGCCACACACAGAGTTCATGAGCACACTCAGCAGGCACACATGCCTCAGTGGGAGACCAGGATTCATACCTCTGCAGAGAGCTGTTAGGAGGTCGCCGCCGGATTCTTGCTGAGAGCATCTGGCCACAGCAGACGTGGAGGAGCCACCGGGGTCCTGCAGGGAAAGACGTTCCCCCACCGCCCCCTCAGTGCCCAGGAGAGTGGCCTGCCCCAGATAGCCACCGTCAAGGCCCTGCCTGTCCCGGCCCAGGAGGCTCTCCCCTTACAGCCCCGTCTCTGCAGTGCTGTGTCTCCCCTCAGTGTTTGGTTTCTGCCACGGAATGCCCTTTGACCTTCTGGGCTTTGGAAGCCTGGGCTGGTCCCGCCAGAGCGTGGAGCTGCATGCCCCAGAGCGGCCTGCTCGGTGCAGTCCTCCGGAGCTGTGGGTTCCGTGTCCTTGCCCGTCCCTTGGCACTGCTTGCTTCGGGACAGAGCGAAGAGAGCGGGCCGGGAGCGCTAGCTGCGGCCGGCCTCTGGGAGCAGGCGTGTCGTGTGCACAGCCATGTTGGGAGAGCGCGGGGACCTCTGTCTGTACAGAACGCCCTGAGGGTGTTTCTGGCTGCCTGGCTGGCAGTGGCTGGCGGCACCCCCTGCACCTGAAACCCAAGCAGCTGCCATGCGGGCCGTGGGCAGTGTGGACGGCTGCTGGCTAGAGACCACACCAGCATCTTGTAGCCCTCGCTGGCTGTCACTGAGTGTCCTGTGTGACACTGCATCTCCTCGCCCTGCCTCCCTTGGGGTCGTCACAGAGCAGAGGGACCAGGCCTGTGCGGTTTGAGGGCAAGTGTGCCCGCCTGCCCACGGTTGGGACAAGCATGGGGGCAGATTGGTGTGCACAGCCCTGTGGGCTGGCTGAGGGGAGGTGTACCCGGAACCCTGGTGGCAGAGGGCCGAGGCAGGGCCTGTGCTGTCAGGCCCACCTTGCTCAGAGTGCAGCAGCTTTGGGGACAGCCCTCAAGGCTGTCGCAAGTCCTGGCCTCCAAGTGCAGGGGATGGGGAGACAGGGAGTCGGGGTGCAGCAGGAGGCGCAGGGCCAGCCTGGAAGCCTTTTTCTCAAGACAAGGCTCAAAGGGACCGGGGGAGGCAGCTCAGGGCTGAAGGGTCGAGTTCGGGGTGCCCAGGACGGCGAGAGCACGGCTGGTCCCTGGGAGCGCAGTGGTGTGAAGGAGCACCTGGGAAACTTGGACGCAGGCACCCCAGATGGGAGCCGTCTGAGGGGAGGGGACGGGAGGGCCACCGCCTCTCCGGGAAGCGGAGAAACTGTAAAGGTGCCCTGGAGTTCAGGGACAGACGGCCGGGTCCGCATGGCTCTCAGTGGTGACATGGTACACCTGCCCACAGGGCGCCCGGGACCTAGGAGACTGCGGGTCTGTGTGAGGGCTCGGCCAAGCTGTGGAGCATAGAGGTCAAGTGCATTTGGGAATAAGGACCCCGAGACCAGGACAGCTTCCTGCAAGGCTCGCCGGGCATGTCCCGGGGACGTCTGAGACTCCCGTGTCTCCTGCGTTTTGCCTCCGTCACATCTCTGGGGCTTGTTTCCCCTTGAAGTTTACCCTTCCCAGGCCTCGTCACCCCAACCTGGAAGCAAAGACCGCACCGCCAGGCCCCTGGGATCTTGCCCTCGCCCTCTTTCCGGCCACCTCCTCCTCTGTCAGCCTAAGTGGGGGCGGGCAGAGGAGTGCACACGGGGTCGAACTCCGTGTACACCCCGTGCTCGCTGACTCCCGGTCTTGGGTGGCTAAGACCCCGCTGAGGGTAGCAGCCCGGCGGGGAAGGGCCCGCAGGGGCCCGAGAACTCCCAGCTCCCCCAGGTCGGGCGGTGGCCTCTCCTGCAGGGCCTGCATTCCAGGACAGTGCTGTCTCACAGACGTGTCTCCGGGAGGAGCCTTTGGCTGCCCAGCACCCAGGGTCTTGCGGAACTGAGTCAGGAGTGAGGCCAGGCCCGGCCTCTCACCCATCTTTCTCACGGCAGGCTCTCCGTGATGTTCTCGGTCTCCCATTCCGGTGGCCGAGGGGTCGGGTGGCAGGTGGCCAGTACTGGCCTCGGAGATGGTAGATAATAAAACTGTTTTCTTGAACCCTCAGGATCCAGTCTGTGAAGCTCCTCCCTCACCCACACGAGGGCTGCATGGTGGTGGCCGCGTGGGAGAAGGGAGGTGCCCCCGCGGAGCACAGCTGCCCCACCCAGCACCGCTGACTTAGGGGAGTGGGGCGAGTCGAATTCGCTCCTAAGTCCCGTCCTGTCTGCTGTCTGGCCTGCCAGCCCAGGGCTGTCTGTCTGGGACTGAAGGCCAGTCCAGTGGCGGTGGGGCGGGGGTGGGGGCCCCTCACTCTCCAAGCGCAGGGCTTCCTCCTCGTCTAAGACCGGGGGGCGTTCCCCCACACCCAGCCCAGAATCGTCAGCGCTAAGACCAAGACCAGTCTTGCAGCAAGAACGTCTTCCTCATGGACTCAGGAGTGTCAGAGCACAGGGTGGAGCATGGGGGGCTGATGCTGGCGGGAGACCCCTGGGCTTTTGCGTGAGTCAGTCCATTCGACCTTCACGGCCTGCTGTCTCCTCCACTGTGATAAAGCAGGCGTGTGACCCTCCCTGTCTGGGACAGGACCCCGGGGCTCTGGGAGGCTCAGTAGTGGTCCGACTCACAGCAGGAGGGCCAGAACCTAAGACTCTCCAGTGGCACTTGAGGCCCCGACCCGGCCCCACATCTCTGATTCGTCACTCAGGCTCCGTCACCGCAGCGTGGCCGTGTGAGGTCACCAGCTGGCCTGACGTGCTCCTGCCTCAGCACCTTTGTGCTCGCTGTCGGCGGCCAGACGGCTCTACCCTACGGTGCCCGCAGCCTCCTGGGCCCTCCACGCAGCTCTGTTTGGGGGCAGCGCGAGCCCGTGACCTGCGAGTTGTCACAGCTCCAGCCCAGCGCCTTCCCAGAGTGCTCTGCCTGTGCGGCCCTGCCTGCCGGCTGGGTGCGTCTGGGCGCTGCTTCGCAAACCTGGCTGCAGGTTGTCGGGAGGACCAGCTCCAGGAGCGTCGGGATGACCCGGCTCCGGGAGCGTCGGGTAGAGCCGGCTGGCAGCCAGTCCTCGATCCTACCTGGCCTGGGCCAGCAGGCACCCACCGGCCGGCGGTCTGGGCCAGCCTCCCACCCACACGGTGCCTGCATGTGGCTGGGTGGAGCCCGCAGGCCGTGCCGACTCGTCCGCCTCACACCCTCCGGGCTGGTCTTGTTCGTCGTAAGGCAGAGCAGGCGACACTTAGGGGAGACGTACGTCATTTGGCATTGGTGAGCAGCCGTGGAGGGCACAGACCAGAGCGTGTAGAGGGCCGATGCTGGGGTCCACCTGCCCTGCAGTTACGCCCCAGTGCTGGCCAGGCCGCCCTGCTTCCCATCGCCCACAGCTTGGCGCACTGGGACATGGGGGCAGGTTGGTGGGAGATCGAGCTGGGACCACAGTGGGACCACAGTGGGAGGTCTGTGCTGGGGACCCATGGTAGGAGGTCGTGCCAGGACCACAGTGGGAGGTACAACTGGCTCCGGGGTGGGAGGTGCAGCCGGGACGGGGTGGGAGGTCCAGCCGAGACAGGGTGGGAGGTCCAGCCGAGACGGGGTGGGAGGTCAGCGCTGAGACGGGGTGGGAGGTCCAGCTGAGATGGGGTGGGAGGTCCAGCTGGGTCCGGGGTGGGAGGTCCAGCTGGCTCTGTGGTGGGAGGTCAGTGCTGAGACAGGGTGGGAGGTCCAGCCAAGACGGGGTGGGGGGGGCGGCCGGGGCGGGGGG
>NW_006204462.1:1297771-1299791 GCF_000334495.1 Tupaia belangeri chinensis | reverse complement strand
TGAGACGGGGTGGGAGGTCCAGCTGGGTCCGGGGTGGGAGGTCCAGCTGAGACGGGGTAGGAGGTCCAGCTGGCTCTGTGGTGGGAGGTCAGTGCTGAGATGGGGTGGGAGGTCACCATGACATCAAGTCTGAGCTCGCCTGGCCTGGGCCCGCTCAGCTTCCCACGCCCACGGCCTGCCTGTGTGGACCCTGGGTAGGAAGTCTCACAGACGTCGGTTTCCGGCCCTCTCCTTGCCACACTCCATTTCCCGTCACCTCCTCTGGTTTCCCTCCATCTTCTGGGGGACCCAGGGCCTGGAGTAACGGGAAGCCCGGGGCTTGAGCAGCTCTCTCCCGGGCTGGAAGAGACCTCCCAGGCCTCACTGAGCCCTGAAGTGGCTGGGCTCTGTTTCTTCCCGCACTCCTGCCTATCCTGGAGGACTGGGCAGGGCTCTGGGGGAGGGAGACGGGAAGTGACCCTGGACAGGCCTTCTGCAGCCCACCCTGCCTCCTGCTCCAGGGTTTATAAGCCCAGAGTGGCGGAAGTGCTTCTGCCCCTCCCTGCTCTGGGGGAGGGGAAGGACGCCAGCCCCTCCCCAGGTCGGGCCTCCCGTAGGGAGTCTCAGGGGAGCGGGTTCAGAGGCTGAGAGGTGGAACCGGGGTGGGCAGAGCTGGGACGCTGCTGGGACATCAGCCTTAACCCGGGTGTGCCCAGCTGTTTCAACAGGAGCAGAAGACGAAGGGTCTGTGAGCTGGCGGTCTGAAATAGACATTGGTGCTGCAGCTTGCTGACAAACATCCTGTGAATGGGAGGGTCCGAATCACATGCTGACTCCCAGACCCAGAGTGGCCGCCGTGGTAGGCAGTGACATCATGGCGCCTGCACGCACAGAAGCCCCATGGCCCAATGCCCAGCCCCACCCCGCCCACACTGAGTGGCCCTGTGGCCACCCCGTGCAGGACCCGCGTTGTCCTGCCAGGAGAGCGGTCGGGCTGGGCAGCGCTGGGCCTCAGCCAGCCTTGCGTCCACGCAGCCGTCTGCGTCTCAGAAACATAGATCTTCTCACTAGTAATTGGAAGCACACGTTTCGTTGGCAATGGTCTTTGGTTTATGTAGTTTTCAGGACACTCAAAAATGATGGCTTTTCGAAGGAGAGCCTTGGTCAGCCGGACACTGCTTTCAGCTCTTGCCATCCTGAGGCCAGGCCCGCAGCTATGTGGGTGGGCTCTGAGTGCTGGGTGTGGGGGTGGGCGGAGGGCGTGGGCAGAGGGCGCAGGACGGTGCTGGCAGCTCTGCAGCGTGCAGGACCCACAGCAGGGCTGCATCATGGCCTCGTGCGTGGGGAGCCCCTGCATCCATGTTGGCCATGCCGGAAGACTTTTACACATGGAGGGAGGGGAGGGGGATGTTCCAGAGATGTGTCAATTGCAGGGAAGCGTTACTCCTGTCGGAAATTCGAATGTCCCGATGTTTCCCCACTTGAG
This sequence comes from Tupaia belangeri chinensis, assembly GCF_000334495.1. Lineage (NCBI taxonomy): Eukaryota > Metazoa > Chordata > Mammalia > Scandentia > Tupaiidae > Tupaia > Tupaia belangeri. The sequence goes on along the minus strand of NW_006204462.1, from coordinate 1,298,326 downwards.
AAACTTCAGGAAGGGTGCTGTGCTGGACTGCACCTACTAGTAGGACGAACCTGGCTCCTACACCGCAGCACATGTGTGGTGGGCACGACTGTGGTGGGCGTGGGTGCAGTGGGTGTGTGTGCACGGTGCATCCGGGTATGGTGCGTGTGGGTGCATGTGGGTGTGGTGGGTGGGTGTGGGTGTGGTGTGCATGGATGTGGTAGGCATGGTGTGGTGTGTGTGGCATGGTGTGGTGGGTGTGGCATGATGCAGTGGGTGTGGCATGGTGTGGTGGGTGTGATGGGTGTGGTGGGTATGGTGTGGTGGGTATGGTGTGGTACAGTGGGTGGAAAGGAGAACTCTTCTACACTGTTGGTGGGTGTGGGTGTGGCGTGATGGGCATGGTGTTATGTGGTGGACGTGGCGTGGTGCGGTGGGTGTGCCGTGGTGGGCGTGGCGTGGCACGGTGTGGTGGGTGTGGTGCGGTGGGTGCGGTATGGTGGGTGTGGCGTGGTGCTGTGGGTGTGGTGTGGTGGGTGTGGCGTAGTGTGGTGGGGGTGGGGCGGTGGGGGCGGG
>NW_006204462.1:1293633-1296004 GCF_000334495.1 Tupaia belangeri chinensis | reverse complement strand
GGTGCGGTGGGTGCAGTGGGTGCAGTGTGGTAGGTGTGGCGTGTTGCAGTGGGTGCAGTGTGGTGGGTGTGGCGTGGTGCGGTGGGTGCAGTGTGCTCGCAGCCTGGGCCTTTGTTGCTCAGCTCTCAGGGCTCTCCTGCGGGCACCGTGGTAACATTTGTGTTTTCTAGTGGAGCACCGCTGGGGTCCCCGCGGGGCTGCACACGGCACGGAGGCATGGTGCCGACCGACCAAGACCACTGCTGGGTCGGGACATCGGGGTCCGCCTGTGCGGTCCACGGTTCGCCGGGCGGGAGCTGGCCCTTCCTTGTTCGTGTCCGTGTAACAGCCAGTGAGCTCGATCGGAGTGCGGTCGTCACTTCCCTGTGTCCTCGGACGCCAGGGATGCGTCCCGCCCTCTATAGGCCGTGTCCGGTGTCACCTGCCGCAGTGGCCCAGCTGCTGACTCAGCACCTTCAGAACAAGCGCAGGAGACAGGAGAAAGCGGAGACTGCGGTGCCCCTGTGCCAGAGCAGCCGGCACTCCAACCGTGACCGGCCCTCCCTCCCAGCAGCCCCTGCACCCCAGGCCACAGGCCACGGTCTTGGCTCCCCTCACTCGAGGCTGTGGAGGGAGGAGCCCTGTGCGTGCAAGCTGCTCCCTCCCGTCTGCACGGTGTGGCCTGGTCACCCCTGAGCCCAGGTGCTTGTGCTTGGCCTGGCCCTGCTCGCTTGGCACTCCTCCAAGCTCACCACCGACTCGGAGATGCGTTGTTGCCCTGAGGAGGCTGCCCAGAGCGCCTGTGCCTGCCCGAGGCATGTGCTCCATCTCAGAGTTAGGAAAGGTGTCACAGGTGTCACGTGGGGCAGGCACTGCCACCCAGCCCTCCCGCCCAGCCCAGCGCAGTTCCCTGTCCTGCTCAGAAGCCCCGCGTTCTGGGCTGTGTCCAGAGTTGGGTGCCCACCCCGACCGCCGGTGGGTCGCGCCGACTGGGCAGAGACAGCTCTCCCTAGCGTTCTGCGTGTCCTGGCGCCCTCACGATGCACTCTGCCGTCTCCCCAGCCCTTCGCCTCGGAGATGAGAATAGAGGACCACGATGAATTCATCCATTCTTTTTTCTTCAGTTTGCCGGGGCGCGTGTGTGATCGGGAGAGGGGGAGTGGCACCCGTCGCGACACCTCCATTCACCTGGAGTTTGGGCACACGCGCTTTGCACTGGGTCTGGGGCCGGACCGATCGCAGCTGCATTGGATCTGGCTGCTTCCTCCGCCCTGGCTGGCCCTGGAGCCTCCATTTATTTGACATTTAGGGCTGGAGCTCCCGAGTGTCCAGAGCCGTTTGCTCACCCAGCAGGGTCACTCTGCGCCCGTTTTGGTGTTCAGGACGGGACGTTTCTCACTGGCATGCTGCGTCGCTCAGAACGCCCGCTCAGGTGAGGGGCAGAGAAGGCGTGAGCAGCTGCGTGCGGCCCCGTCAGTGCTCGGACTCCATGTCCTCCCTGAGCACACGTGTGCACACGACATGTGCATACACAGGGACTTCAGAAAGTTTATGGAAAGTGTATTGTGAAAAACTATGCGGTTAAGGTTTCTCAGCACCAAAATAGACGTTAATTCCATTTTCCACAAACTTCTGGAGGTGCCCTTTTGCAAGCAAGCACGTCTGTCTCAGCAGGGATGGGACTGTGACCATGTGTTTCCATGTGGTGTTTTGTCACGTGACCTCCTGCGAGGACATGTTTGTACACGGGCGGGCCGTCTCTGCAGCGTGTCAGCTCCTGCCCTGCCTTGGCCCACTGGCCCGGTGCCCCGGGCCCCCCTGCCTGGCTTGCCTCGCGTGCCCTCCGAGCTCGGCCATGTGGCCACCCTGGGTGGCCGCCTGTGCTCACATCTTCGAAGGGGGTGTCTGGTCAGAGGGTGCGTGTTCTTCTGGAGGGTGGACGTTTATTGCGGGCTCTCTGGGAACACTGCAATGACGCTCCTGACAATGGGCCTCAGCTTCTCCCTGCGTCTTCTGCTGTGCCTCAGGGCCCCCGGGGCTACTGCTTCAGCTGGGCTGGCCATCATGTCCGTGTCCTGTCTGTGTCCTGTCCGTGGTCTGTGCTCAGCCTGGTCTGTACAGCGCCTGCTGTTACGCAGTGACTTTTTTTTCAAACCCCATTTCAAGATGTCTCCTAATATTTTCTGATATTTCTGCCCATACTGAAATGCAAAGGTGATTTCTGGGGTGTTCCTTGGCCTCTCAAATCGAGGTGTCGACTGTGACCGTCAGGGTCGGCCCTTGTGACGTGGCGGCCGGGGGCCGATCTCCTGTGGGTGATCTCAGCGTGGGGCAGGATCGAGGCTGGGGGCCTCAGCCATGGCAGGGGAGGGGGGCCGGGGGGGGGGCGCGG
>NW_006204462.1:1289854-1293340 GCF_000334495.1 Tupaia belangeri chinensis | reverse complement strand
CCGCACCCATGTCAGGACAGAGCGCCGGGAGCGGCAGCCGTGCAGTGGACGGTGGACAGGATGGTTCGGTCTCTGTGCCGGGGAGGCGGTGGCTCTGTCCATACGCTGCCTGTCCCTAACAGAGAGGACAGAGACGCTCTCAGCTGTGCTGGCCAGTGTGACGGGAGTGTGTCGGACGAGAGGAGGCTCCGACTGTGGTGTGTGCCAACCGGGTGCTGCTCCCTCTCCTTCCGAGAGGAGGGGCTCTGTGCCCCTCGGCGTCTGAGCCACACCACCTGACCAGCCCGATGCCTGCAGCTCCCCGAGAGCCAAACCCCCGTCGGCAGAGCAGCCCAGGCCGGCGTGGGCCGCGCGACCACCACGAACCCCAGCCCACAGGCCTCCCTAATTGCTAGCAGACGTTCTGGGTGCACGCCCTCCCACCTCCCACACACGTGTTCTCAGCACACGGAGATTGAGCACATGTGATGGCACCCCAGTGCACGCCAATGGGATTTGCGTCTTGGTTAGTGTCCTCTAACGGCGTTCGGGTGGGTTCCCACACAGGCACAAAGCGCAGGGTCTGTGTACCAAGCTGCGCTCTCAAAGGGACCAGAGCTCCCTGCAGACAAAAGCACGCCTCCCTGCGAGCCTCGGCCCTGGCTGAGAGAAGGCGAGGTCGGCCCCCGGGTGCAGCGCTGGTGTGCTAGGACCGGCGTGTGCCACAGAGCTGCCCCGCTCAGTCCTGAGACGTGGCGTGGAGCTCGGCGAGGCTGGTCTGAGGAGGTTCTGCCTCCACCGTGTCACGCCTGGCCATGCGGTAAGCCGCCTGCACTGGTTGGCATGTCCGGTCACCCCTGCCCCCGGCAGTTAACCAGCCCTCACCATTCCTTCTGCCCGGTGACGGCCACTACTGCTGTTCCCTAGGCCTGCCCGTCACGGCTGCTGTCCAAGTGGAAGGACGTCTGTCCGGCCTCGTGTTGGCCTGTTTCCGTAGTGGGTGTGTCTGAGCTGCTGGATCCAGGGACGGTCGTTCCTTGTCCGGGTGTGTCGTAGTCCGCTGTATGGACATCCCCCTTCATTTAGGCTCCCCTGTTAGCGCGCACTGTTCTGAAGGCATGCTGCCTCAGCCCCCCGTTTCCCCGGCCTCCTCTCCGTTTTCCCTTTCAGGTTGACATTGCAGCCTGGACTGAGCTCAGGTTCCGACTCCCTGCAGCGGATGCGCTACCTGGTGGTTCTACCTGCATTCTGGAGTGTCGCTCTTGTGCTTGTTTACCTGGGTGTCGAGCTCATGTTTGTAAACACAGCCAGCCCACCCGTCCACATGGAACACAACTGTGCCAGGCACCCGGCTGCAGTGGGCGGACGCCAGCGAGGAGGGCTCAGGCACGGCCCACAGGGTCGGCTGGCCGAGCAGAGCTGCCTGCCGGCGTCTGCGTCCGCGTGTGACTGCCTGCCTGCCGCCCTTGCACATGCCCACGCGTGGCCAGGAGCTCACGTGGTATGGGCGCTCAGAAATCGTCACTCGGCAACTCAGGTTGAGATGCCCTTAGTATTTTTTTGTTTTTTTTCACTACAGGGCGCATGCGCTCGCCATACAGACAGAGAGAGACATAGAGACAGAAAGCCAAAAATCACCCCTCAGGGGAGATGGTCACGCCGCAATCCCTTCTCCTCCATTCTCCTCTCGGGATCTTGGGCACGCATGCACACGTGCCCGGTGTGAGTTTAAGCCACCGGGTCTGGGACGCGAACCACTCCGACTACGTGGGAGTCCAGCAACATAGCCATTACGCTAACTGCTGGTTCCCGAGATGCCCTTAGTATTTTTAAAGACGTAATGAGCGGGGCCAGCAGATGTCATGGTGGTTGGGGCGCTGAGCCTCCCATGTGGCTGACTGCAGTTCGAGCCCCAGACCTGGCGGCTTGCTCTCTGTGTACGTATCTCTCTTTGGTGAGCACACGTGCCTTATGACCAGTTAAAAAGTAATAGCAATAAATTATAAATTAAATAAATCTTTTTAAAAAATGTAATGAAGCCACAAACTACTGTCTAGACTGTCAGGGTTACTGACTTTTACCTGGAGTGGGACCCCAGGGAAGGCCATCAAGGGCCCCCAGAGGGCCCTGCTGCACTGTCACAGTGACAAGGCCTGGAGACCCCGGCCACAGAGGCCCCCGCTGCTCCAGCAGGGGTCCGCTAGGCCTCGGAGGCCTTGGCGAGGGCGGAGTCTGGCCTTCACTTTCTGTCCCCTTGCAGCACCGCCCTCCTCCTGGCTCGAGGTAGGGAACGTTTACTCAGTCCTGACAGACCCGAGGCTGCTGGCCTCGGGGCCCACAGGGGCTGCCAGGGCCCCACCTTGCTGCCAGGATCCCCGAGGAGTTAGGCACCTCTTTGGAAGCGATGGGCGTGTCTGCCTAGAACACGGGAGGCCGCGGGCTGGCGTCTGGGAGCTGGCCTCGTCACCCTGAGCGCTGTGGCCTTATAAGGCTGTGCCGGGCAGCCGCGACGGCACGAACAGCGTTCCCAGAACGGCCCGGGCCGCTCCGCGGGAGATGCTGTTGGCTGGCTCCTGGTCCCGGCCCTCAGGCCTGCCCCCCCAGCCTCACCCCAGCTATTTTTAGCACCCACCCCTGATTCTTGCCCCGTCACGACCAAGTATAGTAAAATGTAGCCGAGCTTCCCTCTCCTGGCAACGGAGGCTGCTTGACCCAAGGACGATTGGAAGTGTGTTCACCCGTCTTTAACCACGGTATTGAAAAACCCGAAATTCCCCAGCAGGGCTGCGGTTTGCTGAGATCAGTGAGCTGCCGTGTCCGTGTGCTTGGGGGACATTGCTCACTTCCCTCAGGGGCGCACTCCTCGGGCCACAGGTCAGCGCGGAGATGCCGTGAGTGGTTCGGGGGTCCTTCCCTCCTGCCCTGGACGTCAGTGGACAGCAGTTGTGCTCTCACAGGCTTTCCACACACACATGCACACGCACACACACACACATGTACACACACACAGGTGTTTTGTTCTTTTTTCCATGAGCAAGAGAGACAGGCAGGCCGGCACCTTGGAGTCCGCACGCTGTCTCTGGGAGTCCGCACTCTGGGGTCCACCCAGCCAGCCCGGATCTGGACACGCATGGGCCCATGTGTTCTGGTTGGTCTCCGACACGAACCCAGGACGTCCTGCATGGGTGGCGTTGCAGAGTACCGCCCCACCGTGCTGCCTGGCCGTGCTGCGCCTCCTCCTTGCCTCCGGGAGACCTGCCCCAGCCTGTGCACGCTCCATCCAAGGGCACCTGTGCACCCGGCACAGAGGGTCCAGCTCGGACCCGGGTTCTTGCTGAGCGGTGGACCTCGCGGTGCCGTGTGGGGCTGCTCGCCGGCACACAGGCAGGGACCATAGCTCGGCCACCCTCCGGGCCTCCCTGTCCTTGGTGCAGGCTACGCCCCGCGCTCGACCACCTGCCCCTAGCTCCGCCTCTCCGTCCGGAAGGAGCCAGTGTCTCCTCCGGG
>NW_006204462.1:1284583-1288631 GCF_000334495.1 Tupaia belangeri chinensis | reverse complement strand
GCCCGGGGCCGCTCCGCGGGAGATGCTGTTGGCTGGCTCCTGGTCCCGGCCCTCAGGCCTGCCCCCCCAGCCTCACCCCAGCTATTTTTAGCACCCACCCCTGATTCTTGCCCCGTCACGACCAAGTATAGTAAAATGTAGCCGAGCTTCCCTCTCCTGGCAACGGAGGCTGCTTGACCCAAGGACGATTGGAAGTGTGTTCACCCGTCTTTAACCACGGTATTGAAAAACCCGAAATTCCCCAGCAGGGCTGCGGTTTGCTGAGATCAGTGAGCTGCCGTGTCCGTGTGCTTGGGGGACATTGCTCACTTCCCTCAGGGGCGCACTCCTCGGGCCACAGGTCAGCGCGGAGATGCCGTGAGTGGTTCGGGGGTCCTTCCCTCCTGCCCTGGACGTCAGTGGACAGCAGTTGTGCTCTCACAGGCTTTCCACACACACATGCACACGCACACACACACACATGTACACACACACAGGTGTTTTGTTCTTTTTTCCATGAGCAAGAGAGACAGGCAGGCCGGCACCTTGGAGTCCGCACGCTGTGGTCCAACCAGCCAGCCCGGATCTGGACACGCATGTGCCCATGTGTTCTGGTTGGTCTCCGACACGAACCCAGGACGTCCTGCATGGGTGGCGTTGCAGAGTACCGCCCCACCGTGCTGCCTGGCCGTGCTGCGCCTCCTCCTTGCCTCCGGGAGACCTGCCCCAGCCTGTGCACGCTCCATCCAAGGGCACCTGTGCACCCGGCACAGAGGGTCCAGCTCGGACCCGGGTTCTTGCTGAGCGGTGGACCTCGCGGTGCCGTGTGGGGCTGCTCGCCGGCACACAGGCAGGGACCATAGCTCGGCCACCCTCCGGGCCTCCCTGTCCTTGGTGCAGGCTACGCCCCGCGCTCGACCACCTGCCCCTAGCTCCGCCTCTCCGTCCGGAAGGAGCCAGTGTCTCCTCTGGGCCTCCGTGCGAAAGAGTTCCCGCTCATGGGAGCCCTTCCCCTGCTGGGTAGTGACACCAGTGACTCCTCAGCCACCCCAGGGAGGACGCTGTGAAATAAATGCCAGACTCGGGGGTGTCCAGAGACTGGTAGAGGGCTAGGGTATCGGTCTTTCATCTGTCGACTTTGGAAACTTGACCCCCCCCCACCACTTCGTGGGGTGTGCACATGCGTGTGTCCGTGTGTGTGTGATCAGAACAGCGGCACCGGGTCCCTGACGACCACCTGCACTGGCTCTGCTCCACCGTTAACGATGAGCTCCCGTCTGCAGGCGGGCAACTCGTCAGGGAGCGTGGTCCTGCTGGGCACTGGGCCGTGGCTCCTTCACAGGGTGGTGCAGGGCAGAGGCGGTGCAGACTGGGGACTTCGGCCTCCCTGTGGGACAGGGACAGAGGGCGTGGCCATGCTGGCTGGCTCACTGGTGCAGCCGCGTGCACGTGAGCCCAGGGTCACTGGGCCGTGGAGCACGTGTGCTTGCCAGCTCTGCGCGGCTGGGGCCCAGACCCGGCCAGGAGGCGGGCCATGTATGTCACGGGTCACGAGGCTGAGCAGAGGGCTGCAGACCGCAGAGCCCACGTTCACAGCGATCTAATGCTGAAAGGTTTTATGGAGTTACCTTTTTAAAAGGATGTTTGGAGGGGCAAGCCCCTGGCCTGGTGGATCTCGCAGGCCCGACTGTGCAGTTCCAGTCTCTGCCTAGGGACGCGTGCCTCGTGGGCATGCGTGTCCAGGGTCCCGAGAGGAGATGGAGGAGAAGGGATTGCAGGTGTCCACCCCCGGGGGCATTTGCCATTCTCCCTCCCCCGCCCTCTCTCTGAAGAGCATATGTGTGCCCTCTGAGAGCTTTATTTATTGTTTAAGATAATTAATTAATTTTATATTTGCTTTAGGACATGTGCACTCACCAAAGAGAGACAGCCGGGGGAGAGGGGGAGAAAGCATGCTGCCGGGTCCAGGACCCGAACCACAGTTGGCCTTGTGGGAGTCCAGTGCCTCAACCACCACGCCACCTGCTGGTCCCTGAGTGATGCTTTTTTCTGGAGAAGTTTTTGCTGTAGAGCATGTGCACTCGCCAGAAAGGCAGAGAGAGAGACAGAGAGACAGAGAGACAGAAAGCGAGAAATCGCCCCTGGGGGGGATGGCCACAGCGCAGCCCTGCTCCGTTCCCCTCTCAGAATCTCGGCATGCACGCACTCGTGCCCAGCGTAATCTAAGCCACCAGGTCCGGGACTTGATCTGCAGTCGACTACATGGGAGTCCAGCAACACAGCCATTATGCCAACTGCTGGGCCCGCGAGGTTTTTTTTTTTTTGGAGAGATTGTCACTGTAGGGCGCGTGCGCTCGCCAGACAGACAGAGAGAGACATAGAGACAGAAAGCGAGAAATCACCCCCCAGGGGGGATGGTCACGCCGCAATCCCTTCTCCTCCATTCTCCTCTCGGGATCTTGGGCACGCACGCACACGCGCCCAGCGTGAGTTTTAAGCCACCGGGTCCAGGACGCGAACCGCGGTCAACTACGTGCGAGTCCAGCGACATAGCCATTACGCTAACTGCTGGTTCCCCCGAGAGATTTATTTTTAAAAAGATGCTCTGATCAATAACAGCATGTCTGTTGCCGAGAAAAATTTATGACCTTGGGAGAATACGGCCAAGTCCGAGGAAGGAGACTCGTGTTCTGCCCACGGCCTAGAGGCCACACTCTGGACTCTCCTTCTACCTGACATCCTCCTGCCCTGGGCCCAGGAGACGGCCCTACACCTGCCTCCTCGCTGGGCCTGGGTCCTGTCCTGGGTGTGTGTGGCTTGGGTCCTGGGGGCCAGGCCCGCGTGCCACACCACCCTCTGTGGATGGTCCTGCCCTTGTGCTAGACATGCCCCTGAGGGATGGCCCTGTGTCCCCTCCACAAGTCACTGGCACCTGGCACAGCATTGCCCTCCCGATCCCGTGCCACGCCCACAGCCCTGACTGCAGTCACTGGCGCTCCCGGGCTCTGGGCCCTGCTGCGTCAGCCTGAGCCCCCAGCCCACCGCAGTCCGGCCAGGGCAGCCTTGCAGGGGAAGCCGTGTGCTCTGACCCGTTGCTGGTAGCCCCTGCTGGGGGCCTCCCACGACTGCCCCCGCAGGGTGTGCTGCTGTGTCTCTAGGAACGTGCATGATCCCGAGAGATGCCGGCGCTGGGAACAGGCTCCAGACCTCGGGGTCCTGAAGTAGGAGTCAGGACAGTGGGATGGGCGGCCCAGAGTGCGGGCGGGGTGGGGTGGGTGTCGAAAGAGCCAGGCGGCGTGTGCACCCGGGCCTCTCAGTGGGCCCTGGTGGGTGGACGAGTGGTAGGAGGCACAGGCCCCGGAGGGGGACATCCTGGCCGCTTCCTCTTCAAGAAGTACTGCGGGCCCGGAGGCCAGCAGGCGTGGGCTGGGGCTGGTCTGCCACGTCCCTGCGCCCGGGGCAGCCTGGTGGGCGCCCGCAGTTCCTTTAGAGGATAGGACCCCGACTGCTCCTTCCTGTTCCGGACCAGGCTCCAGGGCCCGGGAGAGCCGCGGGCAGGGACAGCAGAGCCTGCGGTGGCCCTGGGTGGGGGCTGCGTCCTGGCCGGCGTGCGTTCTGTGGCGCAGCCTCGTCCTCACCACCTGTCCTAGACATGGAAGCCCTGCGGCTTCCTCTCTGGGCACGCCTGTGTCTTCTTTAGCCGGTCACTGATCTAAGACTCAAACTCGCCGTGACCCACAAGCCTCCACTCCTGGCGGGCACCTTTGCGGGCCAGGCCACTGCACGAGTTCCTTCATGCCACAGCTCCCCTGCCGCACAGCGACACGGAAGGAACCATGGCACCGCAGCGCCGGAAACATGCATGTCCTCCGGCAGGTCCCTCCCTCTCATGCTGGGACGAGCCACGTTAGTTGTTGCTTCTGCAGAGCTGGTTGTTTCCGCATCACTCTGATGACATTCCAGTGACGTGACATCGCCACGTGGGGGTTTCAGGGCTGGGAACTCCCTGCTGAGGTCCCCACCCGCCCTCCACCTCTGAGCTGGCCCAGCCCCGTGCAGACCACCCACT
>NW_006204462.1:1281332-1284572 GCF_000334495.1 Tupaia belangeri chinensis | reverse complement strand
TTGTACCCCCCCCACTTCTCCCCCTCGGAGCTGGCCCAGCCCCGTGTAGACCCCCCACTTCACCTCTGAGCTGGCCCAGCCCCGTGCAGACCCCCCCCCTTCTTCCTGGGTTGGTTTTGCACCCCCCTTGCCAGACAAGCTAAACGTGATGAAGAGAAGAGGCCCGGTCAGTGGAAGCCCCGGTCAGTGGAGGTCCTAATCAATGGAAGCCCCGGTCGGTTGAGCACTGGTTGGTGGAGCCCCGGTCAGTGGAGGCCCCAGTCAATGGAGGCCCTGGTCAGTGGAGGCCCTGGTTAGTGGAGGCCCTGTTCATCCCACGGGACCCTGGGTGGGGGGGTATGAAGACTTGGCAACCTGTGTCATGTCCTCATGGTGTGTGCAGGTGTGCATGTATGTAGGTGTGCGCACGTGTATGCATATGTGCATGTGATGTGTGTAGGTGTGCACACATGTGTTTGTGTGTGTGTAGGTGCACATGCGTGTGCAGGTATGCACACATGTGCATGTGTGCGTGGTGAGCGGTGGCTGCAGAGCCTCCTGGTTAGCAAACTTGATGGCAGCTGGGGGGGGCGGGGACGTGTCTCCTCACTCGCCGGCTCCCTGCCCTGGCAGGGCTCCACCAGGTGGCAGTTACCGGCCTGGAGAGCCTGGCCCTGGCAGCCACGCTCACAGCAGCCGTTCTTCGAGTAAATGTGAAGGACGCGTGGGAACTGGGCCTCTTCTTGCTGGGGCTTCGTGTGCGGCGTTTTCTCACATGTGCATGTTCCCAGAACGTTCCTCTGTAGCAGTGTGGCCAGGTCAGAGCCCTCGGGACGTCTCTGCTGTCTCGCACCCAATCTGAGGATTTTAGGACACCCCGGCTCGGGTCGTCTTCGTGTTCCTTAGTAAACCGCACACGCCCCTGAGGGCAGAGGGGACCCGGTCGGGGGCCATTGGCCACACTGTCTCAAGCCGCTGGTGATGCGTGTCTCTGACGTGCCCTGCAGGCCTCTGGGGTGTCTGCTGTGGGTCTGCTCCAGGCCACCTCCGCCCAGGAGCCCTGCAGCTGCGGTAGGCAGACTATCCACTGCCCGGGCAGGCTCGGCATGTGGCAGAGCGGGTAGGCCATGGTGGCATGGAGCCTCAGGGAGCTTGGCGTGTGGGCTCGGACGCGGAGGCGGGGCAGGCGGCAATGTTTCCACAAGGGTGTCCCTGGAGCCTGGGATGAGGACAGGCTGTGGAAAAGGCGGCGGGTGACGCTGGCTGTGACCGTCAGCGGTTCCTCAGGTCCCCGTTACAGTGGAGTCGCTCCTGCATGACGGCTGGGTGACCTTTAACCTCTCCAAACCCCGCTTCTTCCTTTGTGAGAAGAGAATGGGGAGCGGGGAGCGTGCGGGCGGCGACCCCCGGCACAGGACCCAAGCTAGGAAGGACACCTGGGCTTCCTTGGGCGGTCCCCTCAGGGCACAAAGCACATTAGAACCAGTCGGCTGTCCTTGAGGGGCCAGACCCTCCTCTGCTGCATCTCATTTCAGCATGAGGTCATCGGACGTCCCACTGCCCGCCACTGCCCATCCCTGCCCGCCACTGCCCACCACTGCCTACCACTGCCCATCCCTGCCCATCCCTGCCCGCCACTGCCCACCACTGCCTACCACTGCCCATCCCTGCCCATCCCTGCCCGCCACTGCCCACCACTGCCTACCACTGCCCATCCCTGCCCATCCCTGCCCGCCACTGCCCACCACTGCCTACCACTGCCCATCCCTGCCCATCCCTGCCCGCCACTGCCCACCACTGCCTACCACTGCCCATCCCTGCCCATCCCTGCCCGCCACTGCCCACCACTGCCTACCACTGCCCATCCCTGCCCATCCCTGCCCGCCACTGCCCACCACTGCCTACCACTGCCCATCCCTGCCCATCCCTGCCCGCCACTGCCCACCACTGCCTACCACTGCCCATCCCTGCCCATCCCTGCCCGCCACTGCCCACCACTGCCTACCACTGCCCATCCCTGCCCATCCCTGCCCGCCACTGCCCACCACTGCCTACCACTGCCCATCCCTGCCCATCCCTGCCCGCCACTGCCCACCACTGCCTACCACTGCCCATCCCTGCCCATCCCTGCCCGCCACTGCCCACCACTGCCTACCACTGCCCATCCCTGCCCATCCCTGCCCGCCACTGCCCACCACTGCCTACCACTGCCCATCCCTGCCCATCCCTGCCCGCCACTGCCCACCACTGCCTACCACTGCCCATCCCTGCCCATCCCTGCCCGCCACTGCCCACCACTGCCTACCACTGCCCATCCCTGCCCATCCCTGCCCGCCACTGCCCACCACTGCCTACCACTGCCCATCCCTGCCCATCCCTGCCCGCCACTGCCCACCACTGCCTACCACTGCCCATCCCTGCCCATCCCTGCCCGCCACTGCCCACCACTGCCTACCACTGCCCATCCCTGCCCATCCCTGCCCGCCACTGCCCACCACTGCCTACCACTGCCCATCCCTGCCCACCACTGCCCACCACTGCCCATCAGTGCCCGCCACTGGAAGTGTTCTGTTCTGCTCAGTTCACAGTTGGACCTGCAGTTGGACCCAAGTTGGACCCCAGGTTAGACTCGGGTTGGACTCATGGTTGGACTTGCAGTTGGACTCGGGTTGGAACCAGGTTGGACTTGTGGTTGGACCCGAGGTTGGACCTGGGTTGGACCTGGGTTAGACCTGAAGTTGGACCTGGGTTGGACCTGGGTTGGACTTGAAGTTGGACCTGGGTTAGACCTGAAGTTGGACCTGGGTTAGACCTGAAGTTGGACCTGGGTTAGACCTGAAGTTGGACCTGGGTTAGACCTGAAGTTGGACCTGGGTTAGACCTGAAGTTGGACCTGGGTTGGACCTGAAGTTGGACCTGGGTTGGACCTGGGTTGGACCTGAAGTTGGACCTGGGTTGGACCTGGGTTGGACTCGTGATTGGACTCAAGTTGGACCTGGCCTGGACCCACAGTTGCGTCCACACTCGGGGTCAGGCAGGTGGAGCTGGGCCATGTTGCTCTTTTCCGCACCTGAGTGTCTCAGGAAACGTGCCTGTCCCCGCGGCGTCCCGGAGGTCTCTGAGTCCTGCCCCGCGGTGTCCCAGCCGTCCCCGAGTCCTGCCCCCGCGGTGTCCCAGAGGTCTCCGAGTCCTGCCCCGCGGTGTCCCAGCCGTCTCCGAGTCCTGTCCCCGCGGTGTCCCAGAGGCCTCGGCGTCCTCCCC
>NW_006204462.1:1279075-1281057 GCF_000334495.1 Tupaia belangeri chinensis | reverse complement strand
GAACCGGCCGCGACCACAGAGCGGTGGTGTCCGAGCCTCACGTGGCCCCTTTCTACTCCGCACACAGCCGCGCAGCAGGAGGGGGTGCCAACAGAGGGCTGTGTGCACGGGCAGAGGGCGGCACAGCTCTGGCAGACCAGACATTTGGGAAGTCCCTGGGTTCCCGTCCGGGGCCATCCCTGCAGGCCAGGCACCACACTCGCCTGGTCCTGCGGGCTGGGATGGCCGTGGGCTGCCCTGCCGGCTGGGGACCTGCGTGAACGTTTAGTCAGGGAGAGCAGTGGCCTGTGGGGCCGGTGTCCTGAGGATGTGGCGGGTGTGGGTCCCGCAGAGCTGGGCTGACCGTGGTGGCTGCCGTGCTCAGCCCCGAGGCCAGGCCCTCTTGGCGCTCACCCCTTCAGTCTCGCCCGAAGCCAGCGGCCAGATCGTGGCTTCTGTCCAGTCTCCTGTGAGCCCCTGGCCGGGTGGTCCGTGGAGTAGGGCGGTGCCCAGCTTCCCGCCCACCTGCCTGGCAGAGCCCATTCCAGGCAGGAGGGCGAAGACCCCAGCCGGCGTGGACCCCTGGCGGTGGGGCGAGGGCTGCCAAGGACAGGAAGCCAGCCGAGAGAGGTGGGCCGAGGGCTCGTCCTGACCCACAGAGGCCCGAAGACCGCCCAGATTCCCAGGGCCTCTGGGAGGATGCCCTGTGGACCCGGGGCCGCGTTCAGCGACCCCTGTAGGAGCCAGCCCTGCGGCTCGGGGAGGCCCCGGCCCTCTACACACGCCCATGCGGGGCAGGGCGGCCCTGGGAGCCTGGCTCCAGCAGGGTACCCGCCGAGCCACCGGTGGCTGGTTTGTGGTGCACAGGCAGCTCCTGCTTGTCCCGGGGTTTTGCATCTGAATCTCAGGACCAGGAAGGAAGGACTGGCGGACCTGGTGGAGGAGAGGTGCCCCTGGATCCCGCTGCTCACCCTCGTGGCCAGGGCCCGCCGCCCGTTTTGCCCCACCTGACGGTGCTGGCCACCATAGCCTTCCCTGGGCTCTGCACACGGGCCGTGCTGTTACTCTTCACACGGGCAGGGCCGGTGTGGACAGGGGTCTCGAGCCGCTCTCCCAGGTGTGGGGGCTCCAGGCTTGCCCCTCAGGGCGGACCCGCAGGCCCTGTGTGTGCCAGCGTCCAGTCAGAATGTGCGTCGTGGGACAGTCCCTTCCCCTGGCATCTGCTGCGTCCTTGTCTCAGGCCGGGGAGGCTCCGTGCACGTGGGGGTGCCCCAAACAGTGCCACTCAGTGCTCTTGCGGTGGCCATTTTTACGCCGGAGAGAGGGCCCGCTGGCCTGGGCATGCCTCTCTTCCTGCAGTTCTCCACGGGCAGGGTCTTGGCACCTGTGCGCCCAGCTGTCTCAAGCCCCAGGACCAGGACAGGAACCCCAGCTGCCCCTGTGGGAGCCCCGTGTTCTCAGCCGTCTCCCGAACTGAGCCGGCCGGCCCCGTGGCGTGATGGCTCAGGCAGCCGATCCACGTGGCCCACTATGGATGAGTCACGGGCGTGCGGCCTGGAAAGCATGGCTGGTGTGTGTGCGCCCCAGCTGCCGAGAGAGCGGAGGAGACAGGGCTGCATCGTGGCTGGGGCTGCTTTCCCACTTTGCCTCTGTCTCTCTCTCTCTCCCCCATATGCCCTATAGCACTTTAAAAAAAAAAAGTTTTTCACACACACTTTGAGTAGGCCCAGAAGCTTCGGGACATGTGTGGGATGGGATCTCCACTGTGCATTGCCTGACACCAGCGTTCGACCCCGGCAGAAACCCTCACGGAAGCACATGCTTTGGCTTCTAAACAAGGTTGGGCGAGAAAACCCGCGGTCGCCGCTTCCCCCGGTGTTTGCTCACAGGTCGGCAGAATCCCCTCCTTAGTGCTGGGGGCTGCGCCTGTCCAGGCTCCTCCTGGTGCCGACAAGGAGGCTGAGGACAACAGGGCGGAGCGGCCAGCCCCGGGGGGGGCGCGC
>NW_006204462.1:1265463-1278227 GCF_000334495.1 Tupaia belangeri chinensis | reverse complement strand
ACACCGTGGTGCCCGTGCTGTCGTCCCGGCTGGCTGGGGCTGTGGGTAGGCTGCGGTGTGGCTTATAGAAAATTATAGAAAAATACGTTTAGTTGTAGCTGCTCAGTAAAAAAATTCTGTGTATGAAGTTGGCAAATTCAGAAAATGTGAGATCACACAAGTCCCCCTGCTGCTGTAGGTGGTGCCAGAGAGCCCGGCTTTACAGCGCGTAAGCCTCCACGCGTGCGCACACCATGCTACGTAAGTGTCCGTGTGTACTTGCGTGTCCTGGCTCCGCTTTGCGATGGACAGGGAAGAGGGTGTCTGCAGGCCGGAAGGCGGGACCTCCTCGTGTGTACCCCTGGAACGTGAGGTGCCTTCAGTTCTTGGAACGGAAGCGGTCGTCCGGCGAGCAGTGTGGTGACGCGGACCTGGTCCTCCCGGCACTGCTTGCAGTGGGTCACGTCTGCCCAGCCAGACCGCCGTCGGCCACACCCCAGGCTGCAGTCTGGAAGCCACATGGCTGACGGCGGTCTGGCTCCGCCCTGCTGGTGCCGGGACCCTTGAGCTGGAGGCTGGGGCAGGGATCCCAGCATGGCCAAACCCCGCCGGGCGCCCCTCTCAGGCAGATGAACTTTTCATTGGGGGAGAAAGTGCTATGAGCGTCAGAACCCTGTGTCACGTGCTCATCTGCCAGCTGTGTCAGCGCCCTGGGCCCTGCCAACACGTGAGGGAGGCCACAGCGGGGGCGGCCACAGCGGTGGTGGCTGACACTGTGGGCACAGCTCACCAGCTAGGCGTGAAAGGCACACACGGGTGCTGCATTGTGTGCTTGTCTCTGGGCTGCCTGGGCCCCTGGGGTGGGCGTCACCCAGGTGTGTCAAGGGTCCCCGGCCCCGTGCGTCCATGGGACCACAGTGTGGTGGCCCTGGGTCTCCCTGTTTGGCACTCGTCCCCAGCAAGGAGAGGACTCCCCTGCAGCATGTGGCGGCCCCTCTCCATCCCGGCCTGTGCCAGTGCTCCTGTCTGGCCACGTAGCTGCCTGGCAGGAACCGAAGGGTTTTTGAGTTTTGCCGGGTGGGCACTGTGGTAAGAAGTGACGTTCTCTGGGCTGACGCCCTCGGGAAGGTTTCGGACTTCCGTGCAGAGGTCTCCGGTGTGTCATGCTCCTGAGCTGGGACTGGGCGTGGCTGGGACGGGTCACCCTGACAGGACCCTGAGGGGCTGCTGTGTCTGTCTCTCACTCATGGGAGAAATAAATGACTAAACCTTAACATTTTAAAAAATTGTATGGGGCCAGCAGGTAGCGGAGTGGTTAGGGCTCTGGGCTCCCACGTGGTCGACCCTAATCCAAGTCTCAGACCTGGTAGCTTGAAACTCACGCTTGGTACAGGTGCAGGTGTGGGTGCATGTGTGTGCGTGCCCAAAATCCCAAGAGGAGAAGGGATGGCGGCGTGGTCGTCCTCTCTGGGCAGTGACTTCTCACTTTCTATCTCCCTGTATCTCCAGCAAGTGCACACGCCCTATAGCAAAAGTCTCCCCCAAAGCCCCCACAAATTAAAAAGAAAAATGTTTTTAAACTTTACTTTCCAAAGCTACTTTTCTTTTGAACTTCTCTCGTTACACAGAAGTTCCTGTAGTTTGAATAAATGAACTCTCCCATCTGAAAGTACCTGCTTTCAGCCCCCTTGCTGGATGGAGGCCCCAAGCTTTGATCGCAAGCCCTGCAGGTCATTGACATTTTATGTCTTTTCCTCAAGAAACTCTCATCAGGTCCTCCGGCGTCCAGCCCTGCCCTGGCGCTAACTGCACCGGGGGGCCTGGGGGTATGAATGCCATGGGCACATCTCTCCTCTCCTCTGAGCAAGAAAGGGGTGAGGAGTGGGGTGCCCAGCAGGCCCACATGCCACGCCCCACCCGGTCTCGGTCAGCCCGGACTGCAGGCACGGTGTGCTCAGGACTGGGAGTAAGCCACGGCGTTGCAGCACGGCTCAGCTGCTTCTGGGCTGCACCACTGCCTGGCCTGGCAGAGGTGTCTGGACCCGTGCCGGAAGCCGTTTCCCTCCCTGCACCTTCCCACCTCCCTGAAGACATGAGCGGGGTTGCGTTCAAGTCAGGCTGCGTGGACGTGCGGCGTGTAGGGCCGTGTGACCAGTAGTTCGGGTGCGGGTAGCAGCTGTGACAACGAGACCAAGCTTCTGGCTCATTTTCTTGCAAAGTTGAGGCCCGCTCTTTTGGTCTTATTAGGACAGGGCAGGGAGTGAACGCACCAGTGGGAAAAGTCATTACGCAGTTGTTTTTTATTTCCCTAAGTTGCAACATAAGAAAACAACCAAAGAAATGTTCTTTAGCTTAGACATTCCTCTGACCCGAGGAAGTCGCAGGCCCTGGAGACAGCTCGGAGCCTCCCATGTGGAATGTCCCGGAGCCCGGGCAGGCCTGCTGTCCCGGCCCTGTCCTGCCCGGGAGTGGGTGGCACACACACAGAGAAGCCGCACACCCTCCTACGCCCAACCTCACGAACCACATACGGCATAAACGCACCACTTAGGGCTTGGCTGACCCGAGCCTGAACTTCCAGAGAAAACAAGAGCCCTTGCCGGAGGTCCCTCCCGGGCTGCCAGAGCTGCGCCAGAGCTCCGAGACGGTCCTCTGGCCGCCGTCCGGGGCGCAGGACCAACACCCTGAGGGGGCCCAGGGGTTCTCGCTCGCTCGGATTCTAAAATGCCCTTTCCCTAGAGTCGCCGTTGGCAGTTTGAGGCCGTTGGCTGGGTTCCCTCTGAATCCCAGGGTCGTCGCTCAGGCGGAGCCGGGATTCCGGGAGACTCCAGACTCTGACCCTTAGAGCCACCTCTTCCCAGAGGCCTCCCTGCTCTCCACCGCATTGGACAGAACCAGGGAGTGATCGCAGGCCTTCAGGTGTCCTAGAGGGAGGGGGTAGGTGGGGCGGGGATGGGCCTCACCCCGCGGCACACAGGTCCCAGACCGGCCGGAGGAGATGCGCTGGGCACGGGAGCCTTGTCCCTGGGCAGACGTGCCTCGTCTGTCCCCGCCATGCGACCGGGCCGCCCTGCTGCCGTGGGGCTCCTGGCCTGCAGCTGGGTCCTGGCCCCCAGCGGCCTCTGAAGTGTGCCTGGGTTATCTGGGGCTGCCTCCGCCCAGCGACTTCCAGAGTAAGACGACTGAGCCGTGGTGACGACTGACAGACGGGGGTGGCGTGGAGTTTGCCTGGCGTCCCGGGTCACTACGTCACCTCGCCTGTCCTCGCTGTAAGACAGCACTAGGCTGGAGGTCACCGAGCAACCGTCGTGCACCGACTCACCGGTGGCGTTAAGCACAGTGTCAGAGCTGGGACCTCTTAATTTCTGCAGCGTTTCGGAAACGAGGCGCGTCAAAGGCTGGTGCTCGAGAATGGGGGCGAGAGGTTGGGGTCAGTGGCCTTTTATATCGACCAGGAACGAGAAAAGAACTCGTGGGGCCAGCAGGTGGTGTGTTGGTTAAGGTGCTGGACTCCCACGTGGTCGACTGTGGTTCGAGTCCCGGACCAGGTAGTTGAAAATCACACCTGAGACGTGCATGTGCCCAAGTCCCCGGAGAATGGAGGACCGTGGCACAGCCATGCCCTAGAGTCTGACTTCTGGCTTCCCCTCTCTGTCTCTCTGGCGAGCACACGTGCCCTGTGACAGAAACTGTAAAGTACTGAGAGAGGAGGACGAACATGGCATTGTCCTCCCAGGTACACGGGAGCACCAATGGCGAGTCGGGTCCTGGTGCCACCTGAGCCGGAGGTGCCACGCCGCATTGGGGCCTTTGGCGGCCCGACAGGCCTGAGCATCGGTGGGTGGCTTCTCACACGCTGCGAGCTTCATGATCAGCGATGCCAGGTCGGGGCTGCAGTTTGGAGTTGTGGCCTCGGCCGTGGCACAGTGGGAGCTGGGGACAGCGGCCTGCAGACAAACAGGACCTGGGAGGAGGGGGCACTCAGACCACCCCGGCCGGCACCAAGAAGCAATGGCCATGGCCGGATTTTTGGTTCTGCGTGTTGGCCTGGGACGGAAGAGGTGCAGACGGGGGGTGGTTCCTCGTGGCCCTCAGTCGTGTGGACCCAGCTCTCCCAGTAATCAGCCCTTTCCTTCTGAAGAAAGTGGGTGCCCTTCCCCAGGTTCACTGGGTGGCTTGCCTGTCCTAGGCGGTCCCATCACTGTCCTTAACCTCCAGAACTTCTGCTACCAGTGGCCATGGCTGCCCTGGGCGGTGGTTCTGAGGGCTCCCCACGCCTGGTCCCTGGGACTGCGCGTCCGTGGGGTAGGGGAGCCGGGCTCACTCCGAGGAGGCCGCTCCAGGGCCCCTGAGGTACGTCCCCTCCCCGAGCCTGCAGGCTTCTGCCCTTCTTGGCAGGTTCCTTTACCGACCTGGCTGATCCTCGCTGGGTCCCCGTGTGCAGCCTTCATGTGGATTCGGGACTCAAAGCACAGCCTTCTGCCACCGTCCCTCGCATACACCGACGTGCCAGGGCCCCAGCAGTCCAGGCTGGGCCGCAGCTCGCCGTGCCTGCGCGGTCCCCTCTGCAGTCTCGGCACATGCGTGTTGTCTGTAAAAGAGTGTGCTGTGGGCGCGGGCTCGGGTTTGTACCTGCAGAGATCCTGCTCACGGATGCCGTGCCGCCGGGTCGGGGTTGCACGTGTGGCGTGTACACCCTCCCGGGCTGTCAGGGCTGACATCAGAAAAACCACGCGTGACCTCGGAGCCTGACTGCACTGGGACACGAGTCCTTTCCCCAGAGCTTTGCGCTGGAGCCTGCCATGCCTTTCTGTTTCATCTTTCGTTTTCACTTGGACGTGCCTGCTGTGCTGGGCGGGTTTGTCTGAGCGCGGTTTTAGCTATTTCTTACCTCTGTCCCGCCGTTCTCTCGGGCCCGTGACAGCCTGGTGGCTTTCGGTAAAGGCTGCCTGTGCGCATAGTCGTGCGTGATGTAATCGGCCTCTCTGTCCTAGTTCAAGGTGGTCGTTGTGACCTTTCCCGGATGCAGGTCACAACCCCATGTGTTTCCCCGCACCCCCCTGCCGTGAAGCCTGCCCCGTAGGTGGAAGCAGGGAACCCGCTGAGGGCGGGAACCAGGCCAGAGGGCAGCGGGGCCAAAACGCCCTTTCCCGGAGACCCACCAGCGCCGTGGCTGAGGAGACTGTGCCGGTGCCGACGCCCACATGCCCGCCCATCCGTGCAGGGACAGGAGCACAGCGTCTCCTGCAGCACGGCTTCGCTCCGTGTCCGCTGCGGCCTTCACCGTTCATCCCAACACACGGGGCCGGAGCGGGACGGTGTCCGAGCCCAGAGACTGTGCTGTCCCGCCTTGACAGATGTCTTTCTCTTTTCCTAAAAAAAAAAAGTTTTGTATTTTATTAGTATTAGTATTATTATTATTTCACATACATCACCAGGAAGAGAGAGAAAGTGAAAAGGTGCCAGACCTGGGACTGAGACCACGGTTGGCCGTGTGGGAGTCCAGCACCTCGGTCACCATGCCACCTGCTTGCCTGATAAATCTCTTTTTTTCCTGTTGCATTAATCACATTAGGTTCTAGGCTTTTCTCCACAATTTGTGTCACTGGATTTGAACGGTGTCCAGATCTAGAAACTGGAAATTGTGATCCCATTCCGCGTGTCTGCTGGCGGAGGAGGCATATCTGAACTCACTCTGAAATGTCAGAAGTACTTGGGCCTGTGGTCCTGGTGGCGGTTCTGTTCTTTAGACCCTGTTCCTGTGAGCTGAAGCTAAGGAAGTGATGTCTAGGGATCAAGCAGATGGCATAGCGGTACGTTGCTGGTCTCCTGCATGGTCAACCACAGTTCGAGTCCCGGACCCAGTGACTTTAACTCACACCAGGCGCATGTGCGTGTGTGCCTAAGATCCTGGGAGGAGAATGGAAGAGAAGGGATTGCGACGTGGCCATCCCCCGGGGGGTGATTTCTCACTTTCCCTCTCACTATCTCAGTCTCTCTCCAGAGAGTTCACCTGCCCTAAGAGAAAAAGTATTAAAAAGCAGGGGCACCTGGCGGGTGCATCGCGCCTGCTCACCCTCTGCTTCAGTGGCCCTTAAAAGCCCTCCTCTCCGGGCAGACCCAGCAGTGCAGGGTCCCGGCCTGAAGTCCAGCTGGAGGAGAGATGGTCTCGCTGGTAGGTGGGTGCCCAGGTGGCACAGTGAGGTCACCACTCGTGGTGGCAAGGGACCTGGGGCACCAAGAAGACCTTGGGCAGCTGGCACAGCCCTCCGCAGGGGAGCGGTGAGACGACCTCGGCACATGCTGAGGACCGTTCTGGAGAGTTACGAGGACGCAGCTTAGAGTGAGTCCCCTGTTTTCTCTCCTGCAGATGTGAATTCATGTAATTCATAGTCACAGTAATTGTGCCAGAAACAACCTAAAATCCACCCTCTTCCCTGTCACCAGGCGTGTTTTGCAGCGCTCCACACGGCCACTGCCCCGTGTGGGGCTTCTGCTGTGACCTGCCCCTCCGGCCAGCACACGCCAAGAACGGAGAGCCGCCCATAGGCCTGACTCTGCCCCCAGACTGCCAGTGGCTGTCTCGGGTGCGGGTGGGCACTGTCGCCCATGTGGAGCAGCTGGGGCCCCCTGCCAGCAGCCCTCCTCCCACAGGCACCTGCCGAGCTGGGGACAGAGTCCATGCCTGTGAACCGCGGCTGTGTTCTGGCCTGACGGCGCGTCGTAATCCCGTGGGCTGTTAATGTCCGTGAAGAGCACTGTGGCTCTGACCGTAGAAAACCCTCTCTCCTGGTTCTCGTCCTCTTTCCACCTCGTCACAGGGTGGCCGGGAGGATGACTGAGAAAACAGCTGCGTTGAAAGACAAACCAGGTACCGGGCGCTCCCTGTTCCCCAGGGGAGAGTTAACATTTCAAGGGGAACCCCACAGTTCTGGGGGCCTGGGAGGGCCAGCCGCTGGGAACTTGGTGGCTCGTCTGCTTCCCAAGGAACAGAAGTTGCACTTCACCCGCGAGTCGCTGGGCTATCAGTCCATTAGAGGAAGGCTCTGCAGAAGGATAGCTAATGGGCTCCTGCACTGCTGTCCCCTGCTGTCTCTGTCAGTGCACAGGAGGCCCCCTGAGCGGGAGCGGGCCGGCTGACACAGAAGGCCGAGCCCGCCTGGAGCGCTGCCTCTCCGAAGGAAACCCAGCGCCCCGGTCTGCAGTGCCGCTTTGCCTCGCTGTGCGTGGGGTCTTCCTGTCTGAGGGGACCTGGGACCTGCTGCGGTCAGAGTCCTAGCCACGCTGTCCTCCTCCACTGCGGTCAGGGTTGGGGTCTTGGCCACGCTGTCCTCCTCCACTGCGGTCAGGGTTATAATCCCGGCCATGCTGTCCTCCTTCCCTGTGGTTGATCCATGACGTGCACGTGGCTCTTGGGAGCATTTCACGTTTAGTGCTGCGCGTGTCTTAAACCTTGTGTTTTACCCCTGTAATAAGAGCCACAGACCAGCAGGGGATCAGGAAGCAAGTGTGATACTCTGGGTTCTTTAATTCTTTTCAATTTTTGGTTTGTTTGCCGTAGGGTGAGCGCGGTGGGGAGTGGGAAGGCACACTGCAGCCCTCCTCGTGGGGTTTCAGGGTGTGTCCACACACGCCTGGCAGCGTGCCCTCCCGGCCGCGGGAGAGGGAAAGTGAGAGAGCAAGCCACCGGGTCTGGGACTTGAACCGCAGCCAGCCATGTGGGAGTCCAGCGCCTTAACTCTCACACCACCTAATGGCCTGGGCCCCTTTTATGCCACTGCAAGAAGCCACTGCGAGAGACTGCCGTGGCTCCCTGCCGTCTTCAGCAGGTCACCGTCCTTTCCCAGGTCACAGGGGAGGGGAGGGGCCACCCCTTTAATGATACCCTCAGACAGGGAGGGTCCCCTGCCCAGCGTGGGCTGGAGCGGGCGTGCGGCTGAGGGCGTCGGTTCCAACGCAGACGCCTGGGCCGTGAAATGGGCAGGCGAGGTCCAGGCTGCGGGAGCCCGTCCTAGCCCAGGCCCCGTTCCCGAGGCCGCTGTCCCTCGACGTCAGAGCCCAGCAGAAGCCGCCCCTCTGCTCAGCAGCCGTAGGGGGACAAGTCCCCGGTTTGGCACCCCGGTCTGAACCCAGGGAGAAAAGGGCGCTAATCCTCAACTTAGGAGAGACCCGCTTCTGTCTGTGAAGCCGAGTTAGCAACGCCCACTTGGGGCCTGAGGACTCGGAGCCCGCGGACCGCCTGTGCCGTGGGCACTCCCTAGGCCGTGAGCCGACGTCTCTGCCCATTCGAGCCCGAGTGTGGCCCGGGGACGGCAAGCTGCAGCTCGCCGTGCCCACCCCTTCGTCACGGTCACGTTTCTGTCGGCCAGCAGATAACACGCAGCTCCCTCGCAGAAGCCGACGTTCCAGGAGCAGCAGATGGTGTAATGGCTACGTCGCTGGACTCCCATGTTCCCGCGGTTCGAATCCTGGACCAGGCAGCTTAAGTCAGGCAGGGCACTGTGCGTGCGGGCCCCAGGTCCGGGAGGAGGAGGACAGGACTCTGTGTGGCCATCCCCCCGTGGGTGATTTCTCACTGCCTGTCTCTCTGTCTTTCTGGTGATTGTACGCAACCTTAGCAAAAATCTCTCTTTGAAAAAAGACAAGAAACTGGTGCTTTCCGAGGCTGCTTAGTCCACGTGGCCTGTGCCTGGCCTGTGCCTGGCCTTCCAGTCTTCCAGAACCTTCCCTGGGGTGCAGCCCCGTTAGAGGTGGCGGCGGCAGAGGTGTGGAGTGGCTTCCAGGCAGCGCCGCCCGCAGTTTGGACTGAGCCAGGGCACGCGGCTCCTCACCTCGGGTGTGGTGAGGTCACAGTGTGTGTCACTCCCCGCCGGGTGGCATTTTCTTGGCGACACCAGGGTGATGCCGTCCTGTGCGTGGCTGTGGGGCCAGCATTCCTGTCTGTCTTCCCCTGAGAGACGACTGCCCTGAGCTGTCTCTCACGAGAGAAAGAGATAAGCTTTCTTTTGGTAACAATTATTTCATTATTTTCACTTTATCATTTTAATTTGATCAGAGGGAGAGAGAGAGAGAAAGAGAGAAAGCAAGCTGCCAGGTCAGGACTTGAACCGCCGTCGGCCATGTGGGAGTCTAGTGCCCTTAACCACCATGCCACCTGCCAGGCCTGAGAAAGAAAGAAGCTTTAAAAGGCATTCTGGTGTGTCCAGAGTGCAGGGGTGTGCTCGTGCCCGGGAGCTGGTCCTGGCGGAGGCCCACGCCAGCACTCTGTCACCGCCTGGCCGTCACCTCGAACGCGCTGTTGCGCGGTGTGTACCCTGGTCTAAGTGAGCGGCCTGGGCTCCGTGCTCCTGGTTGGAGGGGAGTAGATACCGCGTGTCCGGAACGCCGCGTGCGCCATGACAAGCTCGCACTTCAATTCCGTTTCCGAGAACCCTCGGCACCCTGCCTGTCGCGTGTGCGTCGTGAGCACGCGAGTGCCTGGTGGTGTGTCAGGGGGGCCCCAGCCACAGCTGCCTTCGGTCCGTCCACCGCCAGCTCCAGAGCTTTATGAGACCGGACGCCCCCGCCCCCTGGCCCCGGCGTTGAAGTGGGCGCAGGAATTTGGGAACTGGGGCTTTCCAGGCTGTAGCTGGGGGCACGGGCGTGAGCGCCGAGGGCACCAGGCATGTCCCTGCCCGCTCTGCGCGGAGGGACGGGAAGAAGAACGGGGCTCCGAGGCCGGCGCAGCTGTGGTTCGACACCCACGTGCCCTTCCCTGCTCGCCGCCCCACGGCATGCCTCCTCCTCCTCCTCCCTGAACGGCCAGGCCGCCCGAGTACTTTTCCACTGCAGGAGGGCCGTGGGGCCGGGGCCGAGGTCGGGCCGAGTCGTGCCGGATCACCGACTGCTCCGGTTGCGCCGCCTGGCGCGGACGTCCTGTTTGGAAGCAGGCTGCAGCGCCGTGGAGAACAGTTTATCTTTCCTGTAAACAAGCGGGGTGCTCGGGCTCCGGGAAGGCAGCTCTCTGCGTCAGGACTGAGGAATGCCACTCACCCTTCTCCCAGGGAAGTGAGGACGGCGTGAGAACGGTGGCAGGGACCGGCTTTCACCGCCATGCGCTCGGCCGGGCGCGCCGTGTCCAGGGCAGGCTGCTCGGCCACCGGGTGCTCCCTGGCAGAGGAGGAAGCAGCGCAGCAGGGGGTGGCTTGGCCGAGTGTTCTACACCTCCGGGCAGGGGGCGCCTCAGCCAGGCCCACGGCCACATGCCCAGCTATGTGGGACCCCACCGTGGCCGCAGTGTCCACGTCGCACTGGTGTTGGGCCCACAGCAGCCTCCGCGCTGTTTGACTTCTGCCCAGAGCTGGACTTTGAGAAGGAGGGAGGGACAGACATGGGGTGCTCAGGGCTAGAGGCCGCGAGCCCGGCGTTGGCTCTGGGGAACTGAGTTCCTGAGTCCAGCGAGCGCCACTTCCTAGAATGCAGCCCCTCAGCCCCTCGGCCCCTTGGCCCTGCCGGGGGCAGCCCTGCCGTGTCTGCAGGGCTGAGGCCAGTGGCCGGGGCCCTGCAGGCCCACAGCCTGCCAACCGCACCGTGCATGGCCCCTGGTTCATTGCTTTGTTTTCTGTTCTTGAAAATGGTAAAAAATACATGTTTTTTAATTTAAGGAGAACATTTCATTAAAAAATAAGGAAGCTTTGGGGCTGGCAGGTGGTGTGGTGATTGGGGTGCCAGATTCCCACATGGCCAACCATGGTTCAAATCTCAGACCTGGTGGTTTGATTTCTCTGTCTTTTTCTCCCTCTCTCTTGTTCTCTCTCTGGTCCTTTGAAATAGTAACATTAATAAAATTAAAATCAGTAATTCTTTTTCAAAAATAACAATAAGGGGGCCTGGCAGGTGGCGTGGTGGCTAAAGGTGCTGGACTCCCACACGGCCAACCGTGGTTCAAGTCCTGGACCTGGTGGGTTCCTTTCTCACCCCCTCACTTCTCTGGTCAAATTGGAAAATAATAATAATAATTAATAAAGTTAAAATAAAAAATAAGGCTCTTTGGAATGGAGTGTCTCATCAACACTCGTGACGCTGACAGGGGCGGCGCCCGTGTCGTGTGTGTGGTGAGCAGAGGGCACAGCTCGGTGACGGCTGGTCCCCCACGTCGTCCTTAACCGTGTGATGCCGTTCATCTTTGCCGCAGGGCCTATGTGCTCACCAGAGAGAGGCAGAAGTCACCCCCCGGGGATGGCCACTGTGCCTTCTCCTCCAGTCTCCTCCGGGCACACACACATGCCTGGTGTGATTTTCAGGCCGTCGGGTTCAGGACGCGAACTGCAGTTGACCGTGTGGGAATCCCGCGCCCTCACCGCCACACCAGCGGGCCCTGTGTCTTTTTAAAGCCTGGAGGTGGGGTGCCCATCACTTCCAGCTGCAAGAGCGCCCGTCCTGGGTCCCGCTCAGGCCCTGGGCACAGTGCAGCCGGTTCCCGGTTCTCCGAGCGAGGCTGCGACCCAGGGCACCGCTCAGGCTCAGGCCCCGGGGCTCCAGGAGCCCCCCAAGGAGTGTTTCCGTACCTCCCAGGTTCACTCCGAGTCCTGGGCTCTCGCCTGCTGACCCCTGACAAGCGTCCGTGTGACGAGGCTCCACGGCTTCCCCAGGGCGGGTTCGAGCTGGGCCATGACTCCTCTGTGGAGCATCAGCTCTGCGAGGCCGGGCTGAGGTTCTGATAGATTCGGAGTTCCGTGTCCCCACCCGTTTTCTCTCTGGAACAGGGTCACGTTCTTTCGGCCTCTCCCACAGTGTGAATGGCACTCCTGCCCTCGGTCGGTTTTCCCCAGCAGGGAGCAGGGGGTGAGGGGCCGGTGACAGGGGAGCTGTGCTCTGGGGACAGCATGCCGTGCCACCACTCAGCCACGTGCTTTTCCACGCGAGGTGTGTTCCACCTCCTGGCAAGTGGCGAGCCGCCCTGTGCTTTGGGGGACGGTCCTGACCGCGCTCTGGGTGTTGTCGGCCATGCAGGAAATAGTGAGCTCTGTGGTCTCTTCCCAGGAGGTCCCTTCTCCTGTCTCCTCTTAGGAAAGAGAACACGCCCAGCGTGTTTCGAGCCAGCGGGTCCAAGATTTGAACCATGGTCAATTATGTGGGAGTTCAGTGATATAACCATTATGCCATCCGCTGGTCCTGTTTCATGTTTTTTCTTTTATTTTGAAAGGTTTTTGCTATAGGGCGTGTGCACTCACCAGAAAGACACAGAGAGACAGAAAGCAAGAAATCACCCCCAGGGGGGATGGCCATGCCTCAATCCCTTCTCCTCCATTCTCCTCTCGGGATCTTGGGCATGCACCCAGTGTGAGTTTAAGCCACCGGGTCTGGGACTTGAACTGCGGTCGGCCGGCTCCATGGGAGTGCAGAGACATAGCCACTACACTAACCCTGGCCCCCGTCTCGTGAGTCTTTTATGTTCCTTTGAAAATGTCATCTTCCAGAACAGAAGTGTGTCTTTTTTTTTTTTTTTTTTCAATTTTGCCAAAGGGTGTTGCACTCGCCAGGAAGAGACGGCGAGGGAGAGCGGAAGTGAGAAAGCACCCCAGGCCCCAGGGATGCGCTCGCCACAGCCCTCACCTCCGCTCTGCATCCCGTTGGGGCTGGGCACGGAACTGTGCCCTTGGGAGGCTGTCAGCCACGTGGCCTTGTGACACCCCTGAGCTCCTGCTGTGACAGTGCTGAGGGCTGCCTTCTGCACGGGACGGGACGCCCGGGCTGCCGTGGCGTCGCTGCCCCTGGGCCAGGTGTAGGGACGGCCCGCCAGGGGG
>NW_006204462.1:1262760-1264606 GCF_000334495.1 Tupaia belangeri chinensis | reverse complement strand
GGTCACTGACAGGTGACCGCCCCACGGAGCCTGGGGCGTCAGCAGGACGCAGCGGCATCCCCCGCAGGAGTGCCCTGGGCACACGCACCTGCAGCGCATGTCTCCTGAGGAGGCCACAAGGCTCCCTGACCTGGTCTGGACGCACATGCTGCCCGCCTGCCCTGCTCGCTGCCTGCCGGTGGCTGGGGAAGGCCGCGCTGCAGAGGCGGTGGCACCACCCCAGGGGGGTTTGGGGACAGGTGGGCCCGGTGGGAACAGTAGTCAGGAGGCTGACCTCGTAGGAAGGCCCCAGGGGCTCGCCTAGAGACTTCCCTGAGCAGTCCACTTCTCACTCTCCGTCTCTGTCTCTGTCTCTTTGGCCGTGCTACAGCAAAAACCTGGAGACAGAAAAGTACGAGGAAGTGAAGCGCGATTTCCTTTGCTGTGGAAGCTTGAGCTCGGCCCCTCCGTTTTCCTGACGGGTCTTCCCCACTGGCTCCTGAGGACCCCCTTGTGGTTGACAACCGAAGCCTCAGGCTTTCGTTAATAGCAGCGAGATTTATCTTTCTTTCTCCCTTCCTTCTTTTCTTCTTTCTTTCTTTCAAGTTTTTGCCTTTAGGGCGCATATGCTGGCTGGAGAGACTGACAGCGAGAGGGGAAGTGAGAAATCACCCCCTGGGGGATGACAAGCCACAACCCCTTCTCCTCCACTCCCCTCCCAGGATCTTGGGCACGCACACACACGCACCTGGCCTGGGTCTGGGACTCGAACTGTGGTTGGCCACGTGGGAGCACAGGATGTAACCATTACGCCGTCTGTGGCTCCAGCCCGCAGTTCATTAGGGCTCCCCTACTGAGCCCCGCCAGTGCATCAGCTGAGCAGCGAAGAGGCAGATTCCATGGCAACCCACGAAGACCGACTCCAGACCAGACAGCTGGGCCAGACGCGCAGTGCCCTGTGCCTAGACCCTGAGCATGGCCGGGCTCAGCTCTGGCTCCGCAGAGGCTGCCGCGCCATGCTGGCCTTTGTGATTTCACCACCTGGTCCCCTTGCTCTAGCGGGCCAAGTCCTGCCCACTCGGAGGCTGGCGTTCTTTGGTGTGTCTGTGGGACTGTACTTGTGCAGACGTGACGTGGCATGTGCTCCATGTGGCACCACACCCATGCGCTTCACCTGTGTCTCGAGGGGCTTTGGTCGTGGCACCGTTTGCCCTGCCACTGTGGCCTCGCGTGTGGACTGAGCCCAGGAGGGCACGAGGAGTGGGTGGGCGGCGCCCTGTCCGTGGCCAGGGGTGCTGGGGCGTCCGGGTGCTCTGAGGTGCTGGCTGTCTGTGGGGCTAACAGTGGTGATGGGGCAGCAGGGCAGGGCAGAGGGGCTAGCGTCTAAGCTGGGCAGCTCCCAGCCCCACGGCTGAGAGCCGCGGGTGGCCGTTTGGGAAGAGGGAAGGCGCTTTTTGATTCTGAATCACTACTGGGACTGCTCGCTCCCGTGACTCGCAGGTTCACCCAACTCTAGGCACTAACTGGCCTATCCCGTGGTTCGCACGTATGCTCCCCCAACGGGGCATGGTCCTGTCACGGTCCCTCCTCCACCCCTCTCCTGGCAGGGTTTGGGGTACACACACATGGGCACAGTGTGGTTCCCAAGTTTCTGGGGCCAGGATTTGAACCGTGGCCGGCCACGTGGGATCCAGCTCCTTTAACCACACAGCCGGCCGGCGGATGGCCTCTAGCATGGGAGTTAGGCCCGAGGCCTAGAAAGGGCTGTGCTCAGAGTGCAGGGTGTGGGGACACAGCCATGGCGGTGAGCCACGCTCCTGGACCAGCTGTCAACAGTGTTCCTCTGTGTCCTAGGTCCGGACGCTCT
>NW_006204462.1:1261475-1262400 GCF_000334495.1 Tupaia belangeri chinensis | reverse complement strand
GGCCTCCCCCTGGACATCAAGCCACGAGAGCTCTACCTGCTGTTCCGGCCGTTCAAGGTACCCTGACCGTCGGAGATGCGGCAGCTCTCAAGGCGCTGGGGGAAAGGGCTGCTGGGAGCACTAGATGCCGAGTCCTCGGTGGCTGAGCGCAGGGCGAGAGTAGCTCCCTTGGCCTGGCGGACCTCGGGCTGGGCCTCTGCCAGCTAGCCGGGATCTCTGCTCGGCGTGCATGGGCAGTGCCCCCATCTTCATGGGGAGTGGCCCTGGCCTGCCTTACCCTGTCCCCCACCCTGAGTCCCCAGAGCTGACGTTGCCACTTCCCTGCCGCGTGGTATACCTCACGTGCAGCTGGGCCAGTCCTCCCAGCTTCCTGGCTAGTGGCACCAGCACCGTGGGTCCTGCCCTCTGGAGGCTCCAGGACTGGGCTGAGAACTTGATGGCAGGAGCGCCCTGAGTTCACCCAGCGTGAAAGCAGCGTCCACAGAAATAAGCATGGGCAGCGTGGAAGCGTGGCGTGGAAGCGCGGTGTAGACAGCGCAGGAGTGCAGTGCGGACAGCGTGGAAGTGCGGTGTAGACAGCACAGGAGTGCAGTGCAGACAGCGTGGAAGCGTGGCGTGGACGGTGTGGAAGCATGATGTGGACGGCGTGGAAGTGGAGCGTGTACAGCGTGGAAGTGGAGTGTGGAAGCATGGCGTGGACGGTGTGGAAGTCTGGGATGGACAGCGTGGAAGTGGAGCGTGTACAACGTGGAAGTGGAGCGTGGAAGCGTGGAGTGGAGGGAGTGGAAGTCTGGGATGGACAGCGTGAAAGTGGAGCGTGGAAGCGTGGTGTGGATGGTGTGGAAGCGTGGCGTGGACGGTGTGGAAGTCTGGGATGGACAGCGTGAAAGTGGAGCGTGGAAGCGTGGTGTGGATGGTGTGGAAG
>NW_006204462.1:1260604-1261137 GCF_000334495.1 Tupaia belangeri chinensis | reverse complement strand
GTGGACAGCGTGGAAGAGGAGCGTGGAAGCGTGGTGTGGATGGTGTGGAAGCGTGGTGTGGATGGTGTGGAAGTCTGGGATGGACCGCGTGGAAGCGGAGCGTGGACAGCGAGGAAGCGCGGCGTGCAAGCACAGCGGCTCTCTGGGTGCCCAGGAGGGTGTTCTGCAGGCACCAGCCCTGACTGGAAACGGGGAGTCACGTGATGTTGCCGGGGGACGTGTGGAATGGACTGACCGAGCTGCCCGGGAGGGCCAGGGAAGCTCAGGCAGCTCCATGGGAATCGCCAGGAGCAGCCTCCAGGGCTTGTTTTCAGTTGAGCAGGGCGGGGTTATACTGGGCTGTTCCCCAGTGCCCTTTTTTGGCTAACCTTGGTTCCTCTTTCTTTTCAGGGCTATGAGGGCTCTCTTATAAAGCTCACGTCCAAGCAGGTGAGAACCCCAGCCCACGTGTATGGCTCTCCCAGGAGCCCAGGACCTGGCAGCTTTCTGCTCCTATAGGTCTTGGTTTCTTGTTGCTGCCTTAAACCGGGGGT
>NW_006204462.1:1256916-1260585 GCF_000334495.1 Tupaia belangeri chinensis | reverse complement strand
GGTGTGTGTGTGTGTGCTCAGTCAGGGCCGGCCCAGGGAGGTGCGAGGTGCTGCGTGCCCCTCATCTCCAGCCAATGTGTGGGGTCGTCCCAGAACAAGGCAGACACTGCATGCTCGCTGCGGTGGACGGGCACAGGTGTACAGGCCAGGAAGCGGTCGCCTCCGTTTCCAGACTCACTGTATCCCTGGCCCTCCCCTGAGGTCGCAAGGGCAGGGGAGCAGCCATGGCAGCAGCAGAGGGAGAAGCGTGTGCCGTCTCTCAGAGCCTTAGTGGCCGCAGGCAGCTCCCACGTCCCGCATCCCACGTCCCAGTGGAGCCACATGGGGAGGTGGGGTGGTCCCACACCCCGGCACCTTCCCCTGCGAGCCAAGGAACCTGTGGGCTGCAGGCACCTGTGGGCTGAAAGGCACACAGCCCAGGACGCCCCGCTCGCTCGAGCCGCGTGTCCGTACCCAAGTAAGCAGGGCTTTGTCGGCCTCCTTCGGGGTCTGAGCAGGGATGTGTGCAGTGTGGTTTCACTCTGGTCGTGGCTGCAGGGTGGCAGTTCTTCGGGGGTAGCCGGTGAAGGAGCGGCACAGAGGCGTGATGGAGGGGGCACAGCCTCCTGTGCCCTCTCCCCACGGTCTCACCTGCAGCCACGTCCAGGTGTGCTCAGGATTCCCCGCGCCCCTGAGGAACGCCCCTCACCGTCCCCGACTGGGCTAGACATTGGGCGAGGCCCGAGTCTCAGCCCTTGGGACTGGCCCTGTCTGCCCACTGCTTCTGGTCACTTCTGAATTCCAGATCTCCTGTCTGACCTCGTCCCTGACCGAGAGCGGCAGCCCCAGCTTCTTTCCCCCTGCTCTTTCTCTCTCCAGCCCGTAGGGTTCGTGAGTTTCGACAGTCGCTCGGAAGCAGAAGCTGCAAAGAACGCCTTGAACGTGAGTACCAGCTCCGTGGTCGCGGGGCTCCGTCAGGGCGGGAAGTCCCGGGAAGGAGCGTGGCTGCGTGACCCAGCAGGTAGGGACTCCTTGCTCAAGCCCTTGTGGGAACTTTCCCAGGGCTGGTCAGATGTGCAGGTGACCCCGGAACGGCTGGCAGGTAGCATGGCGGTGAAGGGCTGGACTCCCACACAGCCAGCCGTGGTTCGAGTCCTGGACCTGGCGGCTCGCTTTCTCACTTATCCTTCCTCTTGCTCTGTGTCTCTGGTCAAATTAAAAAATAAATGACAATGGCAAATAAAATTGAATAAGCAGTTCCTTAAAAAAAATGAGGACGCCTTGTGCCGGCGTCCCCCAACGGGCTCCCGGCCCATGGTCGTGCAGGCGGCACTTGAACTGTGTGGGAGACGAGCCGGTAGTGCTGCCTTCTCCAGAGACAGCACTGGCTGGGACATCGCGTGGCCGGCCTCAGGCTAACGCCCGCACCGCGCGCAGCTGACGGGCCTTTCTCACCTCCTGTGCCCTCCCGTCGGGAGGGTGGCTTAACCTCTGTTTTGAACAGTCAGTCTTTATTCTGGTGGGTTGAAACACGCCGCGTGAGTCTGTTCTGTACACAGTGATCTTGGTTTGTCGTGGTTGTGCGGAGCCTGAGTCTGTTGGGGGATCCCGTCTGCCCTGAATGTCGAAGCTTTAGCCCGCGTCCCCAGACGTCCCCCTCTGATGGGGAGGGGAGCCGAGGAGGGGCGCAGTGCGGGTGCCGAGGGCCGACTCGGGGAACGTCCTGGCAGGATCCATTCTGTCAGCTCCAGGCATTGGTTTGGTGGAAGGGGCCAGGCCGCCTTGTCAATCCACACGCCTATGGCAAAATTTGAAGTATAAAAATAAATTTTAAAGGAGAGAGAAAGGATGTGTGTTTTTGCCAGGGTCTTGCTATGTAGAGGTTCTTCCTGTCCTGGTCATCCAGGACCCAGTCCCCCGGGCAGCCCCAGGACCAGCAGTGCCCGCCCCCTGCTCCTGCAGAGAGGGCATGGGAGCCTCTCTCCTCAAGGCCGCGGTCCAGCTCAGCAGGGCCTGTGCTGAGGCTGGCCACCAAGCACTCCCAGGATGGGCGACGGAGGAGGGGCAGAGCAGGGCAGGGCCCACCTTGTGCAAATGTATCATCTTAAGGTTTTTTAAAAAACGTGTTCCCCAAATCCCCCTGGGGAGAGCAACAATGTCTCATTCCACTGCCGAGAAGTGCAGGCCGGCAGGCGGCACGAAGTGAGCCCCCTCGTCCCTGCCCGTGCTGGTGCGGGCTGTCTCCTGGGCGGTGGCGGTTTGAGTCCCTTGTCCCCTTGCAGCCCTGGACGGTGCCCCGGTCAGTCAGACCAGTTCCTGGTGTGGAAAAACGTGCTCGGGTGGAATGAAGTTGTCAAGGGGTTACTCAGACCTAAAATAATACCGTGAATGTTGTTTTTGCAGCAAAACCTCCAAATTAGGCCCAGGGTAGCCCCTCCCCACACTTCCTTCAGGCTCTCATTGGTCCCTGTACGCCGCAGGCCTAGAAACCCGCTAGACCGGACCTCGCAGCAGGCCTCCAGCCGTTCTCGGCCTTGGCACCTGTCTGAATTCTGTGCCCGGCCTTTCCTTTCCGTACTGATGGGGGTGAGGCTGGAAGCTGCGATCATGGCCGGGACACCAGGAGACAGCTGGTGGAACCCTGACTGGGGACCCGAGAAGGCCAGGAAGCCCCTGGGAGTGAGCACAAGCAGCCTGGGCCCCCGCCCTGCGGCCCCGGGAGCCTCGAGGGCCACCCGGTCCTGGGGAGCAGTGCCCTATTGTCCCCTGTCCCTGGCTGTCGAATTTAGCACATGGTGCTGTCCTGTGGCCAGGTCACACTGCGCTGTCTGCTCTCGGACGCTGGGTGGCTTCTACCTCTGCCCACATGGACGCTGCGATGTCCCTGGGCTTTAGGTCTCCCTGTGAGCCCGTCTTCTGTTCCCGTGGGAGAGACCCGGGCGGAACTCCTGGGTCACTCTGCAGTCACGCCGCCCCCGTGCCCCTGCCCTCCTTGCTCCTTGTTGTGCAGTGTCACCGCTTGAGTAGAGGTGGCGGGCCAGGGTCCTTTGGCAGTGGGTCTGAGTGCTGGGAACCTCCCCGACGTATGGCGCCTCTTCTGGGGTCTGCTGGCCCTTCTCTGCACTGGCAGCTTCCGCCAACCGGCCCTAGACGGGTGTCCTGCCTGCTAACAGGAGCGGGGCAGGCTCTCCTCGGACGCTCGTTCCATGACTTGCAGGGGACACGGTTCCTCAAGGTCTCCATAGGCTCGGGCCAGAGCTGACAAGCTTCGCTCTGAAAGGGACGGGCAGTTACCCTCGGAGCCAAAGGGCAGACGCAGAGGGACTGAGCACGTCCGCGGCTCGCTTTCCTCCACTGAAGACGCGGGACCATGCGCCAGCACTGGCCACGGGCACTCAGAGAAATTGCACTTGACAGTGTCACCGTCAAACCGACAACTGACCAGGAAAAGAGCCCCGTCCCGCCGCGTAAATTCCTGACATTCGAGCAAGCACCATCGCTCACAGGCCAGAACCATCCTGCTCCTGACCTTGACCTGGCGCCTGAAGAGCCCCGGCTCTGCTTCCCTGTCCCTCCGCAGTTCCCTGTCCAGAGACACGGCCAGCTCACCTCCAGAGAGCACCGCGGGTCGGCCAGCCAGGGCCCCTGCACACGCCGGAAACTGTGGAGGACGGGGACACACACACACTC
>NW_006204462.1:1254996-1256681 GCF_000334495.1 Tupaia belangeri chinensis | reverse complement strand
TCCTCACTCACACGGAGGACGGGATGCACACGCACACACACGGAGGATGGGGACACACACACACATACACACACATGGATGCCCACGGAGGACGGGACACACACTCTCTCTTCTCATTCACACCCGCAGAGGTCCCTTCCTGAGCCTGGGGTTTTCTGACAGCCAGTGGTGCACGCTCGGGCTTGTCCGAGTCGGGTGAAGCATTTGCACCAAACGAGTCTCGCCGCCGTGCAGGCCTGCAGACCCACCCCTGCCTGCAGCCCTGCCCACGAGGCACCAGTGTGCTCCCTGTCAGCTAGAACTTTCTCCCTACGGTTCTCTCAGCCAGCGGCTTGGAGGGCTCCAGGAGGCCCCACACGTGACTGTGGCTGGGCCTCCGGGGTGGGTTGCAGCCACGTGGCCGGACCGTGAGCCTGGCTGTGCCCGTCTGCTAGGTCCGACGTAACTGTTGGCTGGGGCCAGGCCTGTGCCAGTGGGCCACCACCGTGGGCTTCTGGGCCACCAGTGTCACAGGGACAAGCGTCTGCTGGGGCTTGGCAGCAGTCCAGTCCCCGAGGAGTTCAGGACAGGCTCACCTCGGAGACCACACGGCTATAACTTCTAGCTCAAGGACAGTTTAAAGATCAGAGCTGTCATTAGCAGGTGTCCTGGCGTGACAGCTCAGCTCTAGGACCACCCGGCAGTCCTGCA
Source organism: Tupaia belangeri chinensis (assembly GCF_000334495.1). Taxonomy (NCBI): domain Eukaryota; kingdom Metazoa; phylum Chordata; class Mammalia; order Scandentia; family Tupaiidae; genus Tupaia; species Tupaia belangeri. The sequence goes on along the minus strand of NW_006204462.1, from coordinate 1,255,991 downwards.
TCCTCTCTGCGAGAGCCTGCACTTTGGGGTTACTTGAAAGTCGCCTCGGACCACAAAGCACAGAGTTTCAAATTTGTTCCAAAAGAGAAATTAAGGTGTGAAGAATGTGTTCAGTTCTCCTCTTTGCGTGAAGAACAGTAAGAGCCTTATTTGAATTAAGTAAGCATTTATGTAGGATCTGGAAAACAATGCTTCTGAAAGGAACCCAGAGGTAGCTGGGAGAAGGAAAAATAGCTGAGGACGGAACCCTCCTTTCTCCGGAGCAACGGGCAGAAGCGGCAACCGGGTTTTACATGCAGGGCAGCCCGTGTCCTGGTGGCACGTGTGGGGCCTCCGCCACCAGGCTCATGTGGAAAGGGCCAACCCGGCGCCACGTGTGCAGCTGCTCTTGGGCTTTCCGTGGGCCCCCCTTTATCTTCAACGCTGGGGGTGTCTCCCAGCGTGGGGAGGGGGAGCAAGAGCCCACAGTGGGGCCTGGCCGCGTGTGCGCACCTGGTGTTTTCAAGCTGCAGGGCTGGGACTTGAACCCTGGCTCCCTTGGCTTCCTCGGGGCACTGTGCGGCTGCTGCCCTAAGGGGCAGGGGCCCCATGGCCTCTGAGAACCCACTTCCATAAGCTCGTCCTGTCTGCCTTTCAAGAGCGGCTACCGTCTGACCTGGCTTCTCCCTGGTTCTTCGGAAATGCCAGGGATCCCACGAGCCTCAGTGTAGACGCAGGGAGAAAGCAGATGGGCCCAGAGCCCCAGGCAGAGCTGTCTGTGAGGATGACTTGTTTCACGAGGCCACAGCTTTCGGAACCCATGTCTGACCCGCTGCCTGCGGTGTGGGCTGTGGTACATGACATTAAAACACTTCGGTTACCTTGAAGCATCTTTCAAGAGGGTCAGTCCCTCGGGACAGGGGTCGAGGCCCAGGGAACGCGGAGCCACACCCCTGCGTTTGGGAGTGGACAGCCGAGGCCAGCGGGTGTGTCTGGGTGCCGACGGGCGGTCCGGA
>NW_006204462.1:1250730-1254539 GCF_000334495.1 Tupaia belangeri chinensis | reverse complement strand
CGGGGGCCCGGGGACGGCGGAGCCACCCCCCTGCGTTGGGGAGTGGACAGCCGAGGCCAGCGGGGGTGTCTGGGTGCCGCTGGCCGCTCCGGAACCAGGTGGCCGTCCCCGCAGAGCACCTGTGTGTGGGGGAGTGTGGGGTCAGGGTCCCCGCAGGACAGCATCAGCGCTGTTGTGGAGCTCCATCCCACGGCCACCCCGGAGGATTTGAACACGCGTGTGCGTGCGTGTGCACGCCGAGGTGCTACCCCAGGAACCCGACCTCCGTCCACCAGGGCCCCGCCCAGGGCCGCCCTCTTTGGCCCCTGAGGGAGGCCCCGCTGGGCGAGAAGGGCTCCGGGACTCCTGGGGGGAGATGGGGGGGGCCTCAGGGCAGCACCCAGCCAGGAGGCCCTCAGGCTTTGGACCAGCCAGTGTCCCCACGTCCGGAGTCCCCTCCTCCGCTGTGACCATCTCAAAGCAGGCCTGGCCTTCTCCCGGGAAGAGACCTGTCACCAAATATGGTGTGGCCCAGCGAGGAATGTGGAGGCCCCCCTCCCCTCCCCTCCTAGCCTGGACAGATTAGGTCATTGTGACTTCACAGAGCTTGCTTCTTTTTAGTGAGCGTGCTGGAGGTGGCTCGGACTCAGACGGTGTTGATGTTACTGCAGCTCGAGTGGGAGGGACCCGGGGAGGAAAGTTAGCGGGGCGCTGGACACCGGAGCACCGAGGGCCCTCCCCGGGCGGGGTGTTGGTGGGCCTACCCAGGTGCCACCCAGGCCTCATGTGCGCCCTGACGGACGCGGCTCTGCTGGCCCGAGTGCGAGTTCGGAAGCCAGGCCTGTGCTCCTGCCCCGGTGGCCCCTGCCCGGACCTGGCGGTGCCGGTGGTGTCAGGGTCTTTAGCTGTGCCCATGTGGCAGGTGCCGAGTTACCTGGGCACGCACTCCCCTGGCATGAGTTTCAAGCCCCCGGGTCTGAGACGCGAACTGTAGTCAGCCATGTGGGAGTCCAGCGCCGTAAGCACTGTGGTGCTGCCCCTGAGCTGCACCATTCAAGTCGGTGTCAAGCCCTGGCTGGAGTGGCCCTCAGGGGGGGCGTCAGCGCTGCAGAGACTCTCACGTCCACCCCCGACGCTCGCGTCCCTCCGCGCTCACACTGCTGGGGACTTGCCGGTCCCGCTTTTCGAGCTGCCTGAAGGTCTTGTCTAAGGGGAACGGGGTGTTCTCGGCGCTGCCGAGCGTGCCACCGCGAGGGCCGCGCCCCTGCCCTGCCCAGCTCTCCATGCTGTGGGCTCGCGTGGCCAAGTGTGCAGGGGCAGCAGCTGGGCTTTCCCAGAGCCGGTTTGTCACACTGGGTTCCACGCCAAGGAAATGAAAGCTTCTCTCTGTTCCTTACTTCCCAAGGGCATCCGCTTCGACCCCGAGATCCCGCAGACGCTGCGACTCGAGTTTGCCAAGGCGAACACGAAGATGGCTAAGAGCAGGCTGGTCGGCACCCCCAACCCCAGCGCCCCCACGCCCAGCGCCGCACCCCAGCTCGCCCCCAGGGAGCCGTGTAAGTGGTCCGCTTTCATCCATGTGGAGAGACAGGAAACAAAGCCCGAGCCCTGTGCCCGCGCGTGTGAGGTTCGTGGGATGTAGCGCTGGCCGAGCCCCCGTCCTGTTCTGTCCACACCGCCTGAGTTCCAAATACAGCGTCCGGCCGGCGGCCAGCTGCTCTGCGAGGGTCAGCCTGTGCGGGGCCGTGGCATTGGACGTCCGCCTGCAGCAGGGCTCAGTGCCAGATGGACCGGGTGCACCCCACCGTGGGTGGGGCTCTCGTCCCTGAGCCTTGGATGCAAGAGCCGGTTCTCGGCAGCCATGTCAGCGTGTGTGTTGGACATGGTATCCCAGCTCTGGGGAGGGAGGTCAGAGCGAGAGCCGGTTCTTGGCAGCCAGGTCAGCGCGTGTTGGACATGGTGCTGCAGCTCTAGGGAGGGAGGTCAGAGCGAGAGCCGCCCCACCTCGTTCCGGTCTTTGCAGCCTGCCCATTGTGCCGGCCTGCCCTCCCTGACCTCATCAGCCTCTTCGTGGGCAGGGGGCCTCACGTCCATGCTGCCCGTGCTACGTGTTGGGCTTGCGCCGCTATCCCGGAGGTAGTGACTGTCCATGGTTCATGTCTGCAGAGATCTGAGTGCCCTTCCCCGGTGTGCTCTAAAGTAAAAATCTCCATGAAGCCAGAGGCTCACGACAGAGACAGGTGGTTCTGTCCTCCCTCGTCCCAGGGCTCCTTGAGGGCAGCGTTTATTTGGGAGGGATATAAACACAAGTTTCAGCTTGATGTGTCGCAGCCCTGGACGGCCCAGTCCCCGCGCGGTTCGTGTTCACAGCAGCCGGCCTGGCGAGGACAGCAGCTGTTTATTAGTACCTATGAGGGTGCACTGGGTGTGGTTGAGCTGCCGGTGGGTCACGGAGGTCTTCGCTGGCCTCTCTCTGAAATCCCCTCTTGGGAGCAAGGCATCGGGAGAGTGTCTCAGGAGGCAGGTCTGCAGAACTGGGGGTGCCGTGTGCTCAGTGAGCTGCCTCGGGCACAGGGTCTGAAAGAACACGGTAGGACCAGAGTGTGGGGATGAGGCCCACACCTTCCTGGGTCCCATGCCAAGTCCCCTTTGGGCCCTCTGAGTTCCGAACCTGCCACAATAGTCCGGGATCGACTGGCTGGGGCTGGAGCCGGTTTACAGGACCCACGGTCACAGTGGAGAGGATGTGGCCAGCACGGCCCAGAGCTCAGGAGCTGGCACCTCGACCCCCCACAGGCGGGACCACTCAGAAGCGTCCATTTCCACGCCCGGGTCCAGGGGCAACATAGAACCCGATGCTGAAATGAACCCGGACAGCCAGCAGCGTTCTGGAGAAGATGCAGGTTAGCGAGACTTGTTTAACAGCCCTCTGGTCATAGGCAGTGTGGTGTTCAGGTGCTGGACTCCCACATGGCCAATGGCAGTTCAAGTTCTGGGCTCAGCAGCTTGAAAATCACACTGGGTGCGTGTGCGTGCGTGCCCAAGATCCCGAGAGGAGAATGGAGGAGAAGGGACTGCGGCGTGGCCACCCCCCAGGGGTGAGTTCTCGCTTTCTGTCTCTGGCTCTCTATCTCTCCAGACCTCATCCCCACAGACTGTGTAGATGGCAGCCATGTGGCAAGGCCTGCGGGAGGTCTCTGTGCTCGCACGAGTCCTCATTGTCTCTGGTGATGGTGAATGTGCAGTGCGGGAGGCCGAGGCAGAGGGTCTGCCATGGCACAGCTGCATGGCTCAGTGTTGTGGCTCCCAGAGGGGGACACAGGGCCTGAGCTGGCGCTTCCTGATTCTGCGTCCGTTCATGCCAAGCACAGCCCCTGACCAAGCACACGCAGGCTCCTGGAGCTGGGCTGGGGTGGGGTGCCCTTTCCTACCCACCCTCAGCCGGAGCACAGACGAACACCTGTGCCGAGCGCCCTCGTGGGGCGTCGTGGTGCCACTGTCTGTGCCGGCTTCTGTCTGGCGCGGCTGCTCGGGCACAGCCCGGCTTGACGCACACACACACCGGGCGGGACCGTCCTGTGAAGGACCGCGAGGTCACTCTGGGCGGGCCCATGTGGGGTGTGGCAGTGCATGCGTCCCACTGGTCTGGACATTGCTGCAGAGCACACAGCATGGCAGGCACCTCTCTGGGTCCCAGTTTCAATTGCCTTTTTCTAAAAAGCTTATTTATTTCTTCCTAAGCAAGAGGGGCAGCCCCCCAGCGGAGCCCTACCACTGCGTCACCTTTGGGCCTCAATTTCAATCCCTGCACTTGACGAACGGCCAGGCCC